>NW_022589809.1:646167-693794 GCF_004348235.1 Phoca vitulina
ATGTAAATCATCAGGATTTGGGTTAATCGCTTCCCATGGAAGTTTATAAAGTGTTGCTCAAAATAAATCATATCACAATAGTTTAACTTTGCTTTTGTTTCCCTTGCCAGATAAGACATATCTTTAAAAAAAATGCTTCTACAACTAATGTCAAAGAAATTACTACTTATGTTTTCTTATAGGAGTTTTATGGTTTCATGTCTCACATTTAGGTCTTTTTTCATTTTGAGTTTGTCTGTGTGTGTGTGTGTGTGTGTGTGTGTGTGTGTGTGGTGTAAAAAAGTGGTTCAATTTCATTCTTTTGCATGTTGCTGTTCAGTTTTCCAGATATCATTTCACCATTTGTTGAAGAGACTATCTTTTTCCAATTATATATTCTTGTCTCCTTTGTCATAGATTAATTGACCATAGAGTTGTAGGTCCATTTCTGGTTTTTCTATTCTGTTCCATTGATCTATGTGTCTATTTTTGTGCCAGTACCATACTGTTTGGATTACTATCACTTTGTAGTACATCTTGGAATCTGACACTGTGATATTTCTGGTTTTGTTCTTATTCAAAACTGCTCTGGCTCTTCGGAGTCTTTTGTGGTTCCATACAAATTTTAGGATTATTTGTTCTAGTTCGGTGAAAAATATTGACATGTTGATAGGGATTGCTTTGAATCTGTAGATTGCTTTGGATAGTGTATACATTTTAACAAATTGGTTCTTGCAATCCATAAACACTGAATATCTTTCCATTTATTTGTGTTGTCTTCAATTTATTTCATCAATGTTTTATAGTTTTCAGGGTACAGGTTTTTCACCTCCCTGGCTCAGTTTAATCCAAGGTATTTTATTCTCTTTGGTGCAATTGTAAATGAGATTTTTTTAAATTTCTATCTCCTCTACTTCATTATTTGTGTATAGAAATGCGACAGATTTCTGTATATTAGTTTTTTATTTTGCAATTTTACTGAATTCATTTATCAATTCTAATAGTTTTTGGTGGAGTCTATAGGGTTTTCTATATATAGTATTATGTCATCTGCAAATGAAAGTTTTTCTTCTTCCTTACCGCTTTGGATGCCCTTTATTTCTTTTTCTTCTTTGATTGTTGTGGCTAAGAATTCCAGTATGATGTTGGACAAAAGTAATAAGAGTAACTATTGGGACTACACCGAAATAAAAAGTTTTTGCAGAGCAAAGTTAACCATCAGCCAAACAAAAAGGAAACCTACTCAATAGGAGAAGATATTTGCAAATGATATATCTGATAAGGAGTTAATACTCAAAATGTGTTAAGAACTTACACAACTCAAAGGAGCTAAGTCCTTAAGGACTGAAGAAAAGCTGTTCTCCAGAAAAAAAATAAATGGCCATTATACTTAAAAAAAAAAAAAAAAAAAAAAACACTTACACAACTCAACACCAGAAAACCGAACAACCCAATTACAAAAATGGACAGAGGACCTGAATAGACATTTTTGCAGAAAAGACATACAGATGGCCAACAGACATGAAAAGATGCTCAACATCACTCATCATCAGGGAAACACAAATCAAAACTACAACAATATATCTGTCAGAATGGTTAAAATTAACAAAAGAAACAAGTGTTGGCGAGGTAGTGGAGAAAATGCAACCCTTGTAAAATGGTGGGAATGCAAACTGGTACAGCCACTCTGGAAAACAGTCTGGAGGTTCCTCAAAATTTAAAAATAGAACTATCCTAGAATCCAGCAATTGCACTACTGGGTATTTACCCCAAAAATACAAAAACACAAACTCAAAGGAAAATATGCACTCCTAAGTTTATACCAGCATTGTTTACAATAGCCAAATTATGGAAGCAGCCCAAGTGTCCATTGACTAATGAGTGAATAAAGATTATATATATGTAATGGAACATTATCAACAATAAAAAAAGAATGAAATCTTGTCATTTGCAATATGAATGGAACTACATAGAATAATGCTAAGCAAAATAAGACAGTCAGAGAAAGATAAATACTATATGATTTCACTCATATGTGGAATTTAACAATCAAAACACATCAAACAAACTGATGGTTCCCAGAGGGGAGGTTGGCAGGGGGATGGGTGAAATAGGTGATGGGGATTAAGAAGTGTACTTCTGATGAGCACTGAGTACTGTTTTGAATTTTGGAATCACCATATTGTACACCTGAAGCTAATATAACATTTTATGTTAACTATACTAGAATTAAAATAAAAACTTACTAAATAAAAAAAATACAATTCACAAGAAAAAAAAAGAAGAAGAAATTCAGGCCACCCAGGAAAGAATGGAATATTTCTTTTTTTTTTTTTAATTTATTATGTTATGTTAATCACCATAAAATACATCATTGGTTTTTGATGTGGTGATCCACGATCCATTCTTTTCGTATAACACCCAGTGCTCCATGCAGTACGTGCCCTAATTAATACCCATCACCGGGCTAACCAATCCCCACCTCCTCCTCTATAAAACCCTGTTGGTTTCTCAGAGTCCATAGTCTCTCATGGTTCATCTATCCCTCTGATTTCAACCCCTTCGTTTTTCCCTTCCTTCTCCTAAAGTCCTCCATGCTATTCCTTATGTTCCACAAATAAGTGAAACCATAAGATAATTCCCTTTCTCTGCTTGACTTATTTCACTAAGCATAATCTCCTCTAGTACCATCCATGTGGATGTAAAAGTTGGGTATTCATCCTTTCTGATGGCTGAGTAATATTCCACTGTATATATGGACCACATCTTCTTTATCCATTCATCTGTTGAAGGGCATCCGGGCTCTTTCCACAGTTTGGCTATTGCAGACATTGCCGTTATGAACATTGGGGTGCATATGGCCCCTCTTTTCACTACATCTGTGTCTTTGGGGTAAATACCCAGGAGTGCAATTGCTGAGTCATACGGTAGCTCTATTTTTAAATTTTTGAGGAACCTCCACACTGTTTTCCAAAGTGGCTATACCAACTTGCATTCCCACCAACAGTGTAAGAGGATTCCCCTTTCTCCACAACCTCTCCAACATTTGTTGTTTCTCTCCCTGTCCATTTTTGCCATTCCAACTGGTGTAAGGTGGTATCTCAATGTGGTTTTGATTTGGATTTCCCTGATGGCTAATGATGATGAACATTTTTTCATGTGTCTGTTAGCCATTTGTATATCTTCAGAGAAGTGTGTTTTCATATCTTCTGCCCACTTTTTGACTTGATTATTTGTTTTTTGGGTATTGAGCTTGAGAAGTTCTTTATAGATCTTGGATACCAGCCCTTTATCTGTAGTGTCATTTGCAAAGATCTTCTCCCATTCTGTGGGTTGCCTCTTTGTTTTGTTGACTGTTTCCTTTGCTGTGCAGAAGCTTTTTATCTTGATGAAGTCCCAAAAGTTCATTTTTGCTTTTGTTTCACTAGCCTTTGGAGATGTATCTTGAAAGAAGTTGCTGTGGCCGATGTCAAAGAGGTTACTGCCTATCTTCTCCTCTAGGATTTTGATGGATTCCTGTCTCACATTGAGGTCTTTCATCCACTTTGAGTTTATCTTTGTGAACGGTGTTAGAGAATGGTCCAGTTTCAATCTTTTGCATGTGGCTATCCAATTTTCCCAGCACCATTTGTGGAAGAGACTGTCTTTTTTCCATTGCATGTTTTTTCCTGCTTTGTCAAAGATTATTTGACCATACAGTTGAGGGTCCATATCTGGGCTCTCTATTCTGTTCCATTAGTCTGTATGTCTGTTTTTGTGCCAGTACCATGCTGTCTTGGTGATCACTGATTTGTAATATAGCTTGAAATCGGGCAACGTAATGCCACGAGCTTTGTTTTTCTTTTTCAACGTTTCCTTAGTGATTCAGGGTCTTTTCTGATTCCATACAAATTTTAGGATTGCTTGTTCCAGCACTTTGAAAAATGTCATTGGAATTTTGATCAGGATGGCATTGAAGGTATAGATTGCTCTGGGTAGCATAGACATTTTAACAATGTTTATTCTTCCAATCCATGAGCATGGAATATTTTTCCATCTTTTTGTGTCTTCTTCAATTCCTTTCATGAGTGTTCTGTAGTTCCTAGAGTATAGATCCTTTACCTCTTTGGTTAGGTTTATTCCGAGATATCTTATGGTTTTTGGTGCTATTGTAAATGGAATCATTTCTCTAATTTCTCTTTCTACACTTATGCTGTTAGTGTATAAGAAAGCAACTGATTTCTGTGCATTGATTTTGTATCCTGCCACATTACTGAATTGCTGGATGAGTTCTAGTAATTTTGGGGTGGAGTCTTTTGGGTTTTCTACGTAAAGTATCGCATCGTCTGCGAAAAGAGAGAGTTTGACTTCTTCTCTGCCAATTTGAATACCTTTTATTTCTTTTTGTTGTCTGATTGCTGTTGCTAGGACTTCTAGTACTATGTTGAACAACAGTGGTGAGAGTGGGCATCGTTGACGTGTTCCTGATCATAAGGGAAATGCTCTCAGCTTTTCCCCATTGAGGATGATATTCGCTGTGGGTTTTTCATAGATGGATTTTATGAGCTTGAGGAATGTTCTGTCTATTCCTATACTCTGAAGAGTTTTAATCAGGAAAGGATGTTGTATTTTGTCAAATGTTTTTCTGCATCAATTGAGAGGACCATATGGTTCTTCTCCCTCCTCTTATTAATTTGTTCTCTCACATTGATTGATTTGCAAATGTTGAACCACCCTTGCATCCTGGGGATAAATCCCACTTGGTCGTGGTGGATGATCCTTTTAATGTATTGTTGGATCCTATTAGCTAGGATTTTGTTGAGGATTTTGGAATCCATATTCATCAGGGATATTGGTCTGAAATTCTCCTTTTTGATGGGGTCTTTGCCTGGTTTGGGGATTAAGGTAATGCTGGCCTCATACAATCAGTTTGGAAGTTTTCCTTTTGTTTCTATTTTTTGAAACAACTTCAGTAGAATAGGTATTATTTCTTCTTTGAATGTTTGGTAGAATTGCCCAGGGAATCCATCAGGCCCTGGACTCTTGTTTTTTGGGAGGTGTTGGATCACTGCTTCAATCTCATTACTGGTTATTGGCCTATTCAAGTTGTCAATTTCTTCCTGTTTCAGTCTTGGCAGCTTATAGGTTTCCAGGAAGGCCTCCATTTCATCCAGATTGCTCAGTTTATTGGCATATAGTTGATGATAATAATTTCTAATAATTTTTTCTATTTCCTTGGTGTTAGTCGTGATCTCTCTCCTTTCATTCATAATTTTATTAATTTGGGTCCTTTCTCTCTTCTTTTGGATAAGTCTGGCCAGTGGTTTATCGATCTTATTAATTCTTTCAGAGAACCAACTTCTAGTTTTGTTGATCTGATCTACTGTGTTTCTGGTTTCTAATTCATTGGTCTCTGCTCTAATTTTAATTATTTCTCTTCTAATGCATGGCTTAGGTGTCGTTTGTTGCTTTTTCTCTAGTTCTTTAAGGTGTAAAGTTAGTTGGTGAATTCGGGGTTTTCTATTTTTTTGAATAAGGCTTGGATGGATATGTATTTCCCCCTTAGGACTGCCTTTGCAGTATCCCATAGGTTTTGGACCAATGTGTTTTCATTCTCATTGATTTCCATGAATTGTTTAAGTTCTTCTTTGATTTCCTGGTTGACCCAAACATTCTTGAGCAGAGTGGTCTTTAGCTTCCAGGTGTTTGAATTTCTGCCAAATTTTGTCTTGTGATTGAGTTCCAGGTTTAAAGCATTGTGGTCTGAGAATATGCAGGAATAATCTCAATCTTTTGGTATCGGTTGAGACCTGATTTGTGACCCAGTATGTGGTCTATTCTGTAGAAAGTTCCATGTGTGCTCGAGAAGAATGAGTATTCTGTTGTTTTAGGGTGGAATGTTCTGTAAATATCTATGAGGTCCACCTGGTCCAATGTATCATTCAAAGCTCTTGTTTCCTTGTTGATTTTCTGCTTAGATGATCTGTCCATTGCTGAGAGTTGAGTATTGAGGTCTCCTACAATGAACGTATTGTTATCAATATGACTCTTTATTTTGGTTAACAGTTGGCTTATGTAGATGGCTGCTCCCATGTTGGAGGCATAGATATTTATAATTGTTAGATCTTCTTGTTGGATAGACCCTTTAAGAACGATATAGTGTCATATGATACATGTCTTTCTCTGTTTGACTTATTTCGCTCAGCATAATACCCTCCAGTTCCATCCATGTCATTGCATATGGCAAGATCTCATTCCTTTTGATGGCTGCATAATATTCCATTGTATATATATACCACCTCTTCTTTATCCATTCATCTGTCAATGGACATCTTGGCTCTTTCCACAGTTTGGCTATTGTGGACATTGTTGCTATAAACATCGGGGTGCACGTACCCTTTCGGATCCCTACTTTTGTATCTTTGGGGTAAATACCCAGTAGTGCAATTGCTGGATTGTATGGTAGCTCTATTTTCAACTTTTTGATGAACCTCCATACTGTTTTCCAGAGTGGCTGCACCAGCTTGCATTCCCACCAACAGTATAGGAGGGTTCCCCTTGTCCGCATCCCCGCCAACATCTGTCATTTCCTGACTTGTTAATTTTAGCCAATCTGACTGGTGTGAGGTGGTATCTCATTGAAGTATTGATTTGGATTTCCCTGAAACAAACTGAGGGTTGCTGGAGTGGAGGGTGGGGTGGGAGGGATGGGGTCACTGGATGATAGACACTGGGGAGGGTATGTGCTCTGGTAAGCGCTGCAAATTGTGCAAGATGTTGAATCTCAGATCTGTACCTCTGAAACAAATAATGCAATATATATTAAGAAAAAAAAAAAGAAGAAGAAGATAGCAGGAGGGGAAGAATGAAGGGGGGGAAATCAGAGGGTTAGACGAACCATGAGAGACGATGGACTCTGAAAAACAAACTGAGGGTTCTAGAGGGGAGGGGGGTGGGAGGATGGGTTAGCCTGGTGATGGGTATTGAGCAAGGCACGTTCTGCATGGAGCACTGGGTGTTATGCACAAACAATGAATCATGGAACACTACATCTAAAACTACTGATGTAATGTATGGGGATTAACATAACAATAAAAAAATTAAAAAAAAAAAAAGAATCTGGCCAGATAATAAAGACAAGTGTCATGTGGCACATTTGAGAGTGGAAAAAAAAAAAAAAAGAATGATATAGTGTCCTTCTGTGTCTCTAATTACAGACTTTAGTTCAAAATCTAATTTGTCTGATATAAGAATTGCTACCCCAGCTTTCTTTTGAGGTCTGCTGGCATGGAAGATGGATCTCCATCCCTTCACTTTCAGTCTGGATGTATCTTTAGGTTCAAAATGAGTCTCTTGTAGACAGCATATGGATGGGTCCTGTCTTTTTATCCAATCTGCAACCCTGTGCCGTTTTATGGGAGCGTTTAGGCCATTCACGTTGAGAGTGGTTATTGAAAGATATGAATTAATTGTCATCATGTTGCCTGTGAAGACGTTGTTTTTATAGATTGTCCCTGTAAATATCTGTTGTAGATCACTCTTGGGGTCTTTCTCCTTTTATAGAACCCCCCTTAATATTTCTTCCAGGGCCGGCTTAGTGGTCACATATTCTTTCAGTTTCTGCCGGTCGTGGAAGCTCTGCATCTCTCCATCCATTCTAAATGAAAGCCTTGCCGGATAAAGTAATCTTGGCTGCATGTTCTTCTCATTTAGTACCATGAATATGTCCTTCCAGGCCTTTCTGGCTTGCCAGGTCTCTGTGGATAGGTCTGACGTTATTCTGATGTTCCTCCCTCTGTACGTAAGGAATCTCTTCCCCCTAACTGCCCTTAAGATGGTTTCCTTGGTTCTAAGATTTGCAAGTTTTACTATTACCTGCCGGGGTATTGGCCTGTTTTCCTTGATCTTAGGAGGGGTCCTCTCTGCCTCTAGGACGCGAATGTTTGTTTCATTCCCCAGATTAGGGAAGTTCTCAGCTACGATTTGCTTAAATACATCTTCTAGCCCTCTCTCTCTCTCCACTCCCTCCGGGATTCCAATGATTCTGACATTGGAACGCTTCATGGTGTCACTTATTTCTCTGATTCTATTTTCATGGATTCTGAGTTGTTTTTCCCTGGCCTCCTCTTTTCCCTTTTTATCTACTATATTGTCTTCCAGGTCGCTTATTCGTTCTTCTGCCTCACTTACCCTAGCTGTTAGATTATCTAGATTGGATTGGATCTCATTGATAGCATTTTTAAGTTCTGCCAATTCACCCTTCATTTCTGCCCTTAGAGACTCTATGTTGCCATTAATTGATTTCTCCATTCTAGCCATTGTCTTCACAATTCCTAGCCTGAATTCCATCTGACATCTTGGTTATATCTGCATCCATTTGTAAATCTGCAGCATAAGTCATAATCTCTGAGTCTTTTCTGTTTTGGAGGCTCCTCCTCCTAGTCATTCTGTTGATGGTGTTTGAGGGAATGTATAGAGTCCAAATTATTGACCAGAACCCAAGCATGATGCACCTGTTTTCTTGGGACCTTAGGGTTGCTAGCCTCTTGTTTTCCCTGCCTGTCTTCTGGGGGAGGGGCCTGCCGTGCTGTTACTCAGGCAACCCTGTTTGGGCAGAGTTGCCCTGACCCCTGTGGCGGGGAATGGGCTCAGTGGGAATCAGTCTTTGGGGCTTTTGTTCTCTGGCGTCTTTCCCTGGTGGCTTTCTGCAACTTTTCATGAGTCAGAGCAGAAGGGATGGTTTCCAACCCTCTGCCTCAGAGCAGAGAGACCACAGTCTGTTCTTCAGTGAGCTCTCCAGGCCACATCATCTCCGTTTCTGTCCATGCTGCTATAAACTGCATCGTCCTGGGTTGTGCGCCCCTCCGCAGCACCCCCAGTCCTGCCTCCAGGTTGGGGCAGTCTCTGCCCTTTGTGCTTCTAAAACCACCAGCTGCTCCCAGTTCACCCATGTGACCCCGCCGCTCCGGGTTTCATTCTGGGGGCTGCCCTAAAATCCTTTCCCCACCACTACAGGTCTGAGTCTGTGCCCCATCCCCAGCAAGTGAGGCTGTTGCTCACTGGTGGTGTGGGATCCCCATGGCCAGGCACCCTCTCACTGCCGTTTATCCTCCGATATCTGCTCGCAGAATCAGGGCTCCCCGCTTCGTACCTCGAAACCAACCGCTTGTGATACTCTGTTTGTAGAGATCCAGATCTTCTTACATCTCAGGCTGGTTTCGTGGGTGCTCAGAGTGGTCTGGTAGATATCCAGCTCAATTCCAGGAACCAGTTGAAATAGGGTCCCCTACTCCTCCGCCATCTTTCCTTCTTCCCCATGATGTTCTTTCTAAAACTTCTTCAAAAGCATTTCTTCATGTTGGAGATTATCAGAATCAGAGGGTTCTCTGCACAGTTTTTCCAAGTCTGCAGTAAGGTTTTTCTACCCAATGATGTGCAGAAGGCAAGCCTGAAGAGAGTCCCAACCTGAAAAATTCTCTAGCTGAGGAGTCTTTGCCCGGCCCTCCTATGGCGGAGAAGCGAATGGAATATTTCTAATAGGACAAATAGCTAAGAATCTGGCTTATTTCCTCTCTTTTTCTGTATTTTATATGTCATTTGGTTAACACTCTATGGGGTTATTAGATTTTTAACAAGATAAATAAATTATTACCTCTAACAAAAAATGAATAAAAAACTTGTAAAACTTAAAAATTTAAGGAAAATGAAATAAATCACACACAGATATTACTTTCATAGAAAAAGTAATGAGATCAGTTTTGTTAGACAAAAAAAAAAAAAAAAAATGAAGGGCTGAGACATCCCCATAAGGACTCGAAGCTGTGTTTCCTTCAATCCTAACATAATATCAAAACTAATTTAGATGTTTAAATTTACAACTTCCCTTGTATGAAGAATATTATGAAGCAATGACTTACTTTTCTTATCTTGAACTTGATTTTGTCTCTCATATGTAGTCATTTCCTGCCTACAAAGGAAAGAGATAATAACGTAAGACAGCCCAATCATCTGAAGCTGAAAACTCACTTGAAAGAGAGGTTTCATTCCTATTAACCTAATGTCATTGGTAGATTTACAATTCAAATGTTAATTAAAATTAAAAGCCTGCTTACTGTAGGTGTTTCTGAAAAACCATGAAATATAGTTGACAACACTGTGGGAGTTGGTGGATATATTAATTAACTGATGAGGGGGATTCTGTTCACAAAGTATACATATATCACCACATACACTTTAAATATTTTAAAATTTTATTTGTCAATTATAACTCAATAAAGCTGAAAAAAACAAAAATCTAGGAAAAGAAGGGTGCTTGGGTGGCTCAGTCAGCTAAGTGTCCAACTCTTGATTTCAACTCAGGTCATGACCTCAGGGTCATGAGATCAAGACCAGCAGTGGGCTTTGTGCTGGGTGTGGGGCCTGCTTGGGATACTCTCCCTCTCCCTCTGCCCCTCCCCACTCGCTCTCACATGTGTGCACTCTCTCTAAAAAAAAAAAAAAAAACTAAGAAAAGAATAAGAAGCAGAGAATAAAATTCCATATTTTATGAAACTTAAGGAATTAATAGATTATCATACTATGTATAATACCACATGTACGAAGAACAGATGTGCAATATAGTAAAATTTGGAAAAATTTATTTTTTAAAGATTTTATTTATTTCTTTGACAGAAAGAGAGAACATGTTCACAAGCAGGGGGAGCTGCAGAGGGAGAGGGAGAAGTAGACTCCCCACTGAGCAGGGAGCCCTACTTGGGGCTTGATCCCAGGACTCTGGGATCATGATCTAAACCAAAGGCAGACCTGAGCCAAAGGCAGACACTTAACTGACTGAGCCACCCAGGCACCCCTAAAATTTGGAACAATTTAAAGGAGAATATTGAAAGCCAATTTATTTCTCTGCTGTCCTTGATGAGGGAGTCTATATCTTTAAAGGTAAATGAGAAAGTCCCAAAAATTCTGAACACGAATTTACAGTGACCAGTATTATTAAGTGTGGGCTGGTGATGAGAGAAATAGAGATTATCTCTACGGGGACACAACTCCACACCACAACAGGGAGTGAGTGGTTAAGAGGGGATGGAGTAGCCAGAATGTCACCTTTTATTTCTCTGTGTCCCAGACTCCTAAACTTGAGGGGAAATATAGACAAAGAATCTTGTAATGACCTGCCCACATCAAAGAGGGCAATATACACAGAACAGAAATGTGCTCAGTGCAGAGGGAAGACAGTATTTGGTGAGGAAGCTGAGACAACACACCAAAATCAAAGCTTGAATCTCAGCTTATTTCTTCTCTGTGTCCTCCCCAAACAAATACACAAAGGTACGAACACACCATTTTATCTCACCTACTTCCATTCAAAGTACTAAACACAAAGTTTTAAACATGAACTAGATTAAAAAATAATAATATACAAAGCAGAAAAATGTATCAAAGGCAGATAGATGTAATCATCCTATAATAATTATTGTTAAAATAATAATAAATGGAGAAATAAAGTAGCTACCATAAAGCAGCAAAACAATGGAAAGGCATAATAAAATATTTAGAGATTAAAACAACATGAAAAGGATCCATAAGTACAATCAACTTTTTTGTTAGTTTCGGAGGTAGAATTTAGTGATTCATCAGTTTCATACAACATCCAGTGCTCATTAGTTCAAGTGCCCTCCTTAATGCCCATCACCCCTTCTCCCCACCCACCTCCCCTCCAGCAACTCTCAATTTGTTTCCTATAGTTAAGAGTCTCTTATGGTTTGCCTCTCTCTCTGTTTTTATCTTATTTTATTTTTCCCTCCCTTCCCCTATGTTCCTCTATTTCATTTCTTAAATACCACATGAGTGAAATCAAATGGTATTTGTCGTTCTCTAACAGACCAATTTCACTTAGCATAATACCCTCTAGTTCCCTCCATGTCGTTGCAAATTGCATTTCTAAAAACAAGCAGGCAGCATGTAATGCATGCCTGAAGTGAACATTAAGTGATAGAAAATGAGAATGTAGTATGGTTAGAGAAAGAAAAATAAAATGGAAAGAAATGATCTCATACACACAGTAGTTAATCTTGGAGATGAGAACCACATAAATGAAACAAAAGTATTGAAAGATGTACTAAGATACCTGAAATAAAGACTTCAATCTGAAAATGTATTTTATGGGGGGGAAACCCACAAATCACATGGAACCTTGAGATATGTAATAGCTTCTGAACTTCAAGAATAAATAATAAATTCTAAAACATCCATGCAGAAAACACTTATTGTGCAACTAATTCATCAATGAGATGAGCTTAAGGTAGCCCAACCTTCCCATCTGAAACCAAGCCCACAAAGTGGTGAGGAAAATAGGATGACAACAAGAATTCTATGACTCTCCAAGAAATGAAAATGTACTGTCAAGTACATTAGTACCCAGGGGATATAAAACCTATGAGTTCTTTAGGGAATAAAACAAATCAGAAGATGACTGCAAACTGCATTTGAATATTATAGAATGCAAAGGTATGTTACAAAAAGTTGGTGAATGATGAATCTAAGTTGCTCAGCCAGCTCTGTCATTGAGAGTCTGGCCATAAAATCCAAATCTGTCCAAATCCATGTTGTGGATTATCACCATCTACTACTGACTGTCTATCTTAAATATAGTGAGATAGTTCTCTCACTGTCCTGTGGCTAGCTGTAACTTGCAGATTGGAAATATCCCTGGATTTATTTCCTTCCTTCCTGCCTTCCTTCCTTCCTCTTTCTTTCTTTCTTTTCTTTCTTTCTTTCTTTCTTTCTTTCTTTCTTTCTTTCTTTCTTTCTTTCTTTCTTTTCTTTCTTTCTTCCTTCCTTCCTTCCTTCTTTCTTTCTTCTTTCTTTCTTATTGTTGTTGTTGTTTATTGACGTGTGTTATGGATTAAATGGTGTACTCCCCCAAATTAATGCCCAGTATCTTGGAATGCAACTGTTTTTGGAAACAGGGTCTTTACAGAGGGAATTAAATTAAAATGAGTCTTTTGAGGTGAGCCCTCATCTAATTTGAGTGTTGTCCTTATAAGAAGAGGAAATTTGGGAGGAGGGGGGAAAGATGGCGGAGGAGTAGGGGACCCTATTTCAACTGGTCCCCGGAATTGAGCTGGATATCTACCAGACCACTCTGGGCACCCACGAAACCAGCCTGAGATGTAAGAAGATCTGGATCTCTATGAACAGAATATCGCAGGCAGTTGGTTGTGAGGTACGAAGCGGAGAGCCGTGATTCTACACGCAGATATCGGAGGATAAATGGCAGCGGGAGTGTGCCTGGCCATGGGGATCCTGCACTGCCGGTGAGTGACAGCCTCATGCACTGCGGACGGGGCACAGACTCGCAGACCGGTAGCGTCGGGAAAGAACTTTAGGGCAGCCCCCGGGGTGAAGACCAGACCGGCGGGGTCGCGCGCATGCGAACCGCAGCCCCCCGGACAGAAACCAGAGTGACGGTCGCGTGCACGCGAACTGCAGCCTCCAAGACGGAAACCCTGTGCGCTGGGGTCGCACCGGTGAACTGCAACCCCCGGGGTGGAAACCCCAAGCAGCGGGGTCGTGCGCGCGCGAACGGGGAGCGGCTGGCGGTTTTAGAAGCACAAAGGTCAGAGACGAGCCCTGACCTGGAGACAGGACTGGGAGCGCTGCAGAGGGGCGTACAACCCAGGACGCTGCAGCTTATAGCAGCAGGGACAGAAACGGAGACGGTGTGGCCTGGAGAGCTCACTGAAGAACAGACTGAAGTCTCTCTGCTCTGAGGCAGAGGGTTGGAAACGGTCTCTTCTGCTCTGACTCGCGGAAGAGACGCGGAAAGCCCCCAGGGAAAGGCGCCAGGGAACAAAAGCCCCAAAGACTGATTCCCACTGAGCCCATCCCCCGCCACAGGGGCTCAGGGCACCTCCGCCCAAACAGGGTTGCCTGAGTAACAGCGCGGCAGGCCCCTCCCGCAGAAGACAGGCTGGGAAAACAAGAGGCCAGCAACCCTAAGGTCCCAAGAAAACAGGTGCATCTTGCTTGGGTTCTGGTCAATAATTTGGACTCTATACATTCCCTCAAACACCCATCAACAGAATGACTCGGAGGAGGAGCCCCCAAAACAGAAAAGACTCAGAGATTATGACTTATGCTGCAGATTTACAAATGGATGCAGATATAACCAAGACGTCGGAGATGGAATTCAGGCTAGCAATTGTGAAGACAATAGCTAGAATGGAGAAATCAATTAATGGCAACATAGAGTCTCTAAGGGCAGAAATAAAAGGCGAATTGGCAGAACTTAAAAATACTATCAATGAGATCCAATCCAATCTAGATAATCTAACAGCTAAGGTAACTGAGACAGAAGAGAGAATAAGCGATCTGGAAGAAAGTATAATAGATAAAAAGGGAAAAGAGGAGGCCAGGGAAAAACAACTCAGAATCCATGAAAATAGAATCAGAGAAATAAGTGACACCATGAAGCATTCCAATGTCAGAATCATTGGAATCCCGGAGGGAGTGGAGAGAGAGAGAGGGCTAGAAGATGTATTTGAGCAAATCGTAGCTGAGAACTTCCCTAATCTGAGGAATGAAACAAACATTCGCGTCCTAGAGGCAGAGAGGACCCCTCCTAAGATCAAGGAAAACAGGCCAACACCCCGGCATGTAATAGTAAAACTTGCAAATCTTAGAACCAAGGAAACCATCTTAAGGGCAGCTGGGGGAAGAGATTCCTTATGTACAGAGGGAGGAACATCAGAATAACGTCAGACCTATCCACAGAGACCTGGCAAGCCAGAAAGGCCTGGAAAGACATATTCATGGTACTAAACAAGAAGAACATGCAGCCAAGAATACTTTATCTGGCAAGGCTTTCATTTAGAATGGATGGAGAGATGCAGAGCTTTCATTTACAATGGATGGAGAGAGAGGCAGAAGTTGAAAGAATATGTGACCACTAAGCCGGCCCTGGAAGAAATATTAAGGGGGGTTCTATAAAAGGAGAAAGACCCCAAGAGTGATATACAACAGAAATTTACAGGGACAATCTATAAAAACAACGTCTTCACAGGAAACATGATGACAATTAATTCATACCTTTCAATAATCACTCTCAACGTGAATGGCCTAAATGCTCCCATAAAACGGCACAGGGTTGCAGATTGGATAAAAAGACAGGACCCATCCATATGCTGTCTACAAGAGACTCATTTTGAACCTAAAGATACATCCAGACTGAAAGTGAAGGGATGGAGATCCATCTTCCATGCCAGCAGACCTCAAGAGAAGGTTGGGGTAGCAATGCTTATTTCAGACAAATTAGATTTTAAACTAAAGTCTGTAATAAGAGACACAGAAGGACACTATATCATTCTTAAAGGGTCTATCCAACAAGAAGATCTAACAATTGTAAATATCTATGCCCCCAACATGGGAGCAGCCATCTACATAAGCCAACTGTTAACCAAAATAAAGAGTCATATTGATAACAATACGTTCATTGTAGGAGACCTCAATACTCAACTCTCAGCAATGGACAGATCATCTAAGCAGAAAATCAACAAAGAAACAAGAGCTTTGAATGATACATTGGACCAGATGGACCTCATAGATATTTACAGAACATTCCACCCTGAAACAACAGAATACTCATTCTTCTTGAGCGCACATGGAACTTTCTCCAGAATAGACCACATACTGGGTCACAAATCAGGTCTCAACCGATACCAAAAGATTGAGATTATTCCCTGCATATTCTCAGACCACAATGCTTTAAAACTGGAACTCAATCACAAGAAAAAATTTGGCAGAAATTCAAACACCTGGAAGCTAAAGACCACTCTGCTCAAGAATGTTTGGGTCAACCAGGAAATCAAAGAAGAACTTAAACAATTCATGGAAATCAATGAGAACGAAAACACATCGGTCCAAAACCTATGGGATACTGCAAAGGCGGTCCTAAGGGGGAAATACATAGCCATCCAAGCCTCACTCAAAAAAATAGAAAAATCCCGAACTCACCAACTAACTCTACACCTTAAAGAACTAGAGAAAAAGCAACAAATGATGCCTAAGCCATGCATTAGAAGAGAAATAATTAAAATTAGAGCAGAAATCAATGAATTAGGAACCAGAAACACAGTAGATCAGATCAACAAAACGGGAAGTTGGTTCTTTGAAAGATTTAATAAGATAAATAAACCTCTGGCCAGACTTATCCAAAAGAAGAGAGAAAGGACCCAAATAATAAAATTTGAATGAAAGGGGAGAGATCACGACTAACACCAAGGAAATAGAAACAATTATTAGAAATTATTATCAACAACTATATGCCAATAAACTGAGCAATCTGGATGAAATGGAGGCCTTCCTGGAAACCTATAAGCTGCCAAGACTGAAAAAGGAAGAAATTGACAACCTGAATAGGCCAATAACCAGTAACGAGATTGAAGCAGTGATCAAAAACCTCCCAAAAAACAAGAGTCCAGGGCCTGATGGATTCCCTGGGCAATTCTACCAAACATTCAAAGAAGAAATAATACCTATTCTACTGAAGCTGTTTCAAAAAATAGAAACAGAAGAAAAACTTCCAAACTCATTCTATGAGGCCAGCATTACCTTAATCCCCAAACCAGACAAAGACCCCATCAAAAAGGAGAATTTCAGACCGATATCCCTGATGAATATGGATTCCAAAATCCTCAAGAAATTCCTAGCTAATAGGATCCACCACGTGGATCATCCACCACGACCAAGTGGGATTTATCCCCGGGATGCAAGGGTGGTTCAACATTCGCAAATCAATCGATGTGATGGAACACATTAATAAGAGGAGGGAGAAGAACCATATGGTCCTCTCAATTGATGCAGAAAAAGCATTTGACAAAATACAACATCCTTTCCTGATTAAAACTCTCCAGAGTATAGGGATAGAGGGAACATTCCTCAAGCTCATAAAATCCATCTATAAAAAACCCACAGTGAGAATCATCCTCAATGGGGAAAAGCTGAGAGCCTTTCCCTTAAGATAGGGAACACGTCAAGGATGCCCACTCTCACCACTGTTGTTCAACATAGTACTAGAAGTCCTAGCAACAGCAATCAGACAACAAAAAGAAATAAAAGGTATTCAAATTGGCAAAGAAGAAGTCAAACTCTCTTTTCGCAGACGACATGATACTTTATGTGGAAAACCCAGAAGACTCTACCCCCAAATTACTAAAACTCATCCAGGAATTCAGTAATGTGGCGGGATACAAAATCAATGCACAGAAATCAATTGCTTTCTTATACACTAACAACGCAACTGTAGAAAGAGAAATTAAAGAAACGATTCCATTTACAATAGCACCGAAAACCATAAGATACCTCGGAATAAACCTAACCAAAGAGGTAAAGGATCTATACTCTAGGAACTACAGAACACTCATGAAAGGAATTGAAGAAGACACAAAAAGATGGAAAAATATTCCATGCTCATGGATTGGAAGAATAAACATTGTTAAAATGTCTATGCTACCCAGAGCAATCTATACCTTCAATGCCATCCCGATCAAAATTCCAATGACATTTTTCAAAGTGCTGGAACAAACAAACCTAAAATTTGTATGGAATCAGAAACGACCCCAAATCACCAAGGAGATGTTGAAAAAGAAAAACAAAGCTGGGGGCATCACGTTGCCCGATTTCAAGCTATAGTACAAAGCAGTGATCACCAAGACAGCATGGTACTGGCACAAAAACAGACATACAGACCAATGGAACAGAATAGAGAACCCAGATATGGACCCTCAACTCTATGGTCAAATAATCTTTGACAAAGCAGGAAAAAACATGCAATGGAAAAAAGACAGTCTCTTCCACAAATGGTGCTGGGAAAATTGGACAGCCACATGCAGAAGAATGAAACTCGACCATTCTCTAACACCATTCACAAAGATAAACTCAAAGTGGATGAAAGACCTCAATGTGAGACAGGAATCCATCAAAATCCTAGAGGAGTACCTAGGCAGTAACCTCTTTGACATCGGCCACAGCAACTTCTTTCAAGATACATCTCCAAAAGCTAGTGAAACAAAAGCAAAAATGAACTTTTGGGACTTCATCAAGATAAAAAGCTTCTGCACAGCAAAGGAAACAGTCAACAAAACAAAGAGGCAACCCACAGAATGGGAGAAGATCTTTGCAAATGACACTACAGATAAAGGGCTGGTATCCAAGATCTATAAAGAACTTCTCAAACTCAACACCCAAAAAACAAATAATCAAGTCAAAAAGTGGGCAGAAGATATGAAAAGACACTTCTCTGAAGAAGACATACAAATGGCTAACAGACACATGAAAAAATGTTCATCATCATTAGCCATCAGGGAAATCCAAATCAAAACCACACTGAGATCCCACCTTACACCAGTTAGAATGGCAAAAATGGTCAGGGAAAGAAACAACAAATGTTGGAGAGGTTGTGGAGAAAGGGGAATCCTCTTACACTGTTGGTGGGAATGCAAGTTGGTATAGCCACTTTGGAAAACAGTGTGGAGGGTCCTCAAATTTTAAAAATAGAGCTACCCTCTAACCCAGCAATTGCACTACTGGGTATTTACCCCAAAGACACAGATGTAGTGAAAAGAAGGGCCATATGCACCCCAATGTTCATAGCAGTAATGTCCGCAATAGCCAAACTGTGGAAAGAGCCGAGATGCCCTTCAACAGATGAATGGATAAAGAAGATGTGGTCCATATATACAATGGAATATTACTCAGCCATCAGAAAGGATGAATACCCAACTTTTACATCCACATGGATGGGACTGGAGGAGATTATGCTAAGTGAAATAAGTCAAGCAGAAAAAGTCAATTATCCTATGATTTCACTCATTTGTGGAACATAAGGAATAACATGGAGGACATTAGGAGAAGGAAGGGAAAAATGGGGCGGGGGGAATTAGAGGGAGAGATGAACCGTGAGAGACTATGGACTCTGAGAAACAAACAGGGTTTTAGAGGGGAGGGGGGAGGGGGGATGGGTTAGCCCGGTGATGGTATTAAGGAGGGCACGTACTGCATGGAGCACTGGGTGTTATACGAAAAGAATGGATTGTGGATCACCACATCAAAAACTAATGATGTATTATATGGTGACTAACATAACATAACAAAATTAAAAATAAAATAAAATAAAATAAAATAAAATAAAATAAAATAATAAAATAAAAAAATAAAAATAAGAAGAGGAAATTTGGACACAGACAGGCATAGAGTGAAGATAATATGAAGACACAGGGAGAACACAGGCATGTAAACCTAGGTAAGAGGCCTCAGAAGAGACCCACTCTGCCAACACTTTGATCTTGGACTTAGGGCCTCCAGAATTGTGAGAAAAAAAGTTTCTGTTAAATCTTCCAGTCTGTGGTACTTTGTTATGGCAACCCAAGCAAACCAATGCAGCCTTATATGTAGAAATTAGTTCAGACAATATTAAGTGTTAATATGATAATCACCCTTATCCTCTTTGTTTCCTGAAGGGGAGTTGCCTGCCATCCCCCCACCTAACTCGACCCTTCCACCACATGGGTCTTCACACACATTAGAAGATAAAGACTAGCAAATTGCCCTCCTCTCATTTCAGAACAAAGATGGACAGGAGATGACATGATAAAGACAAAACCATAAACACCTGCAACTCTTATGAAATGTTACTTACTGAAATACTTAGAATCAATATGAAGCAAAGAAAAAAATGAACATTAACTCAAATGAAATAGTAGTAGATTAATTTCTCAGACAGCAACAAATAGTAAGAAAAATAAGGACATAAAATATATGAAATACATAATTAATCAGGTTTCCCTAATAGATAAATTTCAAATTATGAACCTTAAAATAATTATCATTGGAATTTTCAAAGCCTATGGGGCATAACAGACATAATGCTAGTTTGCACTTTTAAATGCTGGTTTCATCCAGCATGTGCTCATGTCTGAACGTTAATTTTTAAAATGTTACTTTTACAACCACAATCTAAAGTTGCAGTGTTTTTAATTGTAAGACTATTTTCCATATGAAGAAACAAGAATTTAAAGAATATAAGTAACTTCTTTCAAAGTTGGTGCACAATACATGACAAAGAACTTTGACAAAATCCACAAGCAGAAATAACAGATACTGATACTGATAATGCAATAAAATCAGAACTTATTATTAAAAATATAATACACTGTTTGGAATTAAAAACAGTTCAAGTCCAAGAAAACATAAAAAGCAAAGTAACACAATTTTGGACAATAATACTAATTCCTTTAATAACACATGGGATACAGATACAATGGAATACTACTCAGCCATCAAAAAGAATGAAATCTTGCCATTTGCAACAACGTGGAGGGAACTAGAGGGTATCATGCTAAGCAAAATAAGTCACTCAGAGAAAGACAAATACCATATGATTTCACTCACATGTGGAATTTAAAAAACAAAATAGAGGAACATAGCGGAAGGGAAGGAAAAACAAAATAAGATAAAAACAGAGAGGGAGGCAAACCATAAGAGACTCTTAACTATAGGGAACAAACTGAGGGCTGCCAGAGGGGAAGTGGGTAGGGGGAAGGAATAATTGGGGGATGGTCATTAAGGAGGGCACTTGAACTAATGAGCACTGGATGTTGTATGAAACTGATGAATCACTAAATTCTACCTCTGAAACTAACAAAAAAAAAAAAAAGAGAGAGAAAGAATTGATTGTACTTACTGATGCTTTTAATGTTGTTTTAATCTCTAAAGATTTTATCATTCCTTTCCATTGTTTTCCTGCTTTATGGTAGCTACTTTCTTTCTCCATTTATTATTATTTTTAAAATAATTATAACAGATTATTATATCTATCTGCCTTTAATACATTTTTCTGCTTTGTATATTATTATTTTTTAATCTAGTTAATGTTTACAACTTTGTGCTTAGTACTTTGAATGTAAGTAGGTGAGATAAAATTTTTAACATTATAGAGGTACCCTACAACCCAGCAATTGCACTACTAGGTTTTTATCCAAAGAATGCAAACATAGTAATTCGAAGGGGCACATGCACCCTAATGTTTATAGCAACAATGTCCACAATAGCCAAAATATGGAAAGAGTCCAGATGTCCATTCAAAAATGGACAAATAAAGAAGAGGTGATATATAGTGGACTATTACTCAGCCATAAAAAAGAATGAAATCATTTTCAACAACGTGGTTGGAACAAGAATGTATTATGCTAAGCAAAATAAATCAACCAGAAAAAGACAAATATCTCATTATTTTACTCATATGCAGAACTTAAGAAACAAAACAGATGAACATAGGGGAATGGAAGGAAAAATAAGACAAAATCAGAGAGGGAGACAAACCAAGTATGCGGTAATTGGGTAGTGGACATTAAGGAGGACACCTGATGTAATGAGCACTAGGTGTTATATGCAACTGATGAATCATTAAACTTTACCTCTGAAACTAATAATACACAATATGTTAATTAAATTGAATTTAAATAAAAAATTAAAAGAGAAAAAAATATTGGAGAAAAAGTTATATTTTTACATGTCCCCATTTTTAAACAAGAAAAAATTGAAAACACAAAAATTGAGTTTTTAATTCAAAACAATTAGAATAGCAACAATGATAAAAAACTAAGAACAGCAAAAATAAGAACCTAATAAAGATAAAAGCAATAACACTGTGACATCCTGGAAAAAAGCAAAACAGAAATCAGATCAGTGGTTGCCAGGGCTTGTTAGTGAGGGGAAAGCTGATAAAAATATTCCATATCTTGATTGAGATGGTGGTCACATGACTGCATGTTTTTCTAAACTTATCAAACAATTTACCTAAAAAGGATGAATTTTACTGTGCTATACATCTATAAACCTAAATTTTAAAAAGCTAAATGACTTGAAAGAGCTCATACTATACCTTTGGTAAATATGTTTAAAATCATGAATTAAATGATAATATTCTAGTAAAAATAAAATAACCAAAATTGACTCAGGAAGATGTAGAGAATGTGACTTTATTCAGAGAATATCATCCCGTCAAATTAGCCAAAATGAAACTGAATTTAGTTCTAGCCCATATAAGTCTTATATAATATATTTGATTGCAGTTGACTCAGGTAGTCAGGACAATTGAGTTCTGCCTCACCAAACTGACTGGTTAAAGTTCTGTGAGTCCCATTCATAAAATTTGCAGCCACTGCAGAAAACAGTATGGAGGTTCCTCCAAAAGTTAAAAATAGATCTACCCTATGATCCAGCAATTGCACTACTAGATATTTACCCAGAGGATACAAAAACACTAATTCAAATGGATAAAAGCATCCCAATTTATAGCAGCATTATCAACAATAGCCAAACTATGGGACGAGCCCAAATGTCCATTGACTCATGAATGGATAAAGAATGGTGTGTGTATATATACACACAATGGACTATTACTCAGCCATCAAATAGAATGAAATCTTCCCATTTGCAATGCTATTCATGGAACTAGAGGGTATTATGCTAAGTGAAATAAGTCAGTCAGAGAAAAACACATACCATTATGATTTCAGTCATATGTGGAATTTAAGAAAGAAAAGAGCGGTGCCTGGGTGGCTTAGTCAGTTAAGTGTCCAACTCTTAATTTCAGCTCAGGTCATGATCTCAGGATCGTGAGATTGAGCCCCAGGTCAGGCTCTGTGCTGGGCATGGAGCCTGCTTTGGATTCTGTCTCTCTTTCTCCCTCCCTCCCACCCGCCCCCGCTTATGCTCTCTCTCTCTAAAAAAATAAAATAAAATAAAAATTGTTTTAAAAGAAGCAAAACAAACAAGCAAAGGGAAAAAAAGAGAGAGGCAAATCAATAGACTCTTACCTACAGAGAACAAACTGATGGTGACCAGAGGGAAAGTGTGAGGGGAGATAGGGGAAATATGTGATGGGGATTAAGGAGTACACTTATCATGATGAGCACTGGGTGTTGTATGTAAGTGTTGAATCACTAAGTTGTATACCTGAAACTAATATAACACTGTATGTTAACTACACTGGAATTAAAATAAAACTTTTTTTTAAATATTTTACTTATTTATTTGACAGAGAGAGAGAGACAGCGAGAGAGGGAACACAAGCAGGGGGAGTGGGAGAGGGAGAAGCAGGCTTCCCGCCAAGCAGAGAGCCCGATCTGGGGCTCAATCCCAGGACCCCGGGATCATGACCCCAGATGCCTAATGACTGAGCCACCCAGGCACCCCTAAAATAAAACTTTAAAAAAATTGTTCAGATTGGGACACCCTGGAGACATTTAATTTTTCATTTAGTTACTGTCTGTTTTTAATAAAGACTCGGTTGTATTTGGCATGTCAACACTTCAGTTCCTTTAAAAGGGAAGAATTGGAGAACATCACCTAGCACAGATCTCATTTTAGACACAAGAAAGCAAAAGTCAAGTTTAAATGACTCTATGTTGTACAGAACAGGTTTGTGACAGCCTGAGACAAGGACCTTAGTTCAATAACATCACCTCTTCAGCCACACACTGTAAAGGGGAATTAGTTACAATGATGGCATAGTCACCCCACTGTCTACCTTTTCCTTTGTGCCAAGAAAATATAAGTGAAATTCTTAGGTAATGGCTGATTCCTGCAAACAGCATTTCATATCAACAATAAATATGGGCCTTTCCTTTAATCCTGCACCCTTTAATACTTAGTTAGAGAAGAAGGAGCCATCTCAGATAAAAACCCAGATCTTGACATGCAATGATTAGGAAAGAGGATGAGTGCAAAGATACGGAAATCCTACAGTCAGCAAACAAGGTAGGGTTTATCTAAGCTGGGGTAATATATCAGTGTCCAGATAGCTGTTGTTTTTTCCACTCTTTTTTTTTTCTTTTTTCCATTGAGTAGCTTGTAAAGGTTGGGCAACAGCTAGGCAAGGCAAGCAGTGGTCAGAGCCTCAAAGACCACATGGTCTATAAAGGAAGATGGACAATAAAAAGCTAAACTAACTAATATAAAGTTACTAGGTGATAGAAAAGCATAGTGGGCAATGCAGGAAATTCATGGGGTGTGGAAGCAATGTTCCCACATTGTGAGAAAACTCAAGGATGTTTTCTAGAGGAGAGTGTGAGAGCCAGAATTTCCAGAAAGAGATGCTGTGAAGCACAAACATCAAAAATAAAAACCATGAGTGCTAAAAGAGCAGTGTGCACTAGGGCACTGAGTTCAGGCTGAGCTTGGTGGCTTCAAGAACATGAAATGCTACAGAATTCCTGGAAGACGATGGGTGAGGGTGGAGGGTGGGGAATGAAATCAGAGAGGTATGCAGGGGTCAATCCTTATAGGACTACAATCCCATTGAAGAGTTTGGATTTTATTCTGGATGCAATGGAGAAAAATTGAAGGGTCTCAAGAGAAAGGCATGATGAGACTTATACTTTCCAAAGATTATTCTAAGAGTGAGGAATAAGTTGGAGGTGTAGCCATTGTAAATAGCCAACCTGAAATAAGCATTTCAGCTATATGTTTGTACATGTGCTTTATATAACCATGAAGGAATGAAACATGTGCACTAATACCCCATTTCTTTTGTTTAGAGCCTCCAACTAACCTTCTGCCAAGTCTTAGAGGCAATTACCAAAGAATTCTATGATTGTAGCTCTATGAGGTTTAAAATAAGATGTTAGCTCTTATGAGACAGATTCTCAGTCCCTTGTGAGACAGAGGTAAATCTCAGAGAAAAATGCTCTGATACACTGTGTGCTTACCGTTTTCTTTCCACATCTTGGTTTCCTTTCTTGAGCTTCTTTTGATTGTTTCTCAGGCAACTAGATGGAAACACATAGAAAAGAGACTCTTATTTTCCTTCAAATATTTTCACCCCCTTTTCTTGCTTTCCTTACCATTAAGACAAAGCCTGCTTCTTCTTTTTGCCAAACTTCTCTGTCGTTTAGAACTGGCAGGCAGTCACAAATATAGAAGCAGTTCAAAAATTAACCACGGAGACCAGCTTACAATGGGTAGGAATGTCTATAGTCTGACCTCTCCAGAAGAGGTGGTAGGGGCCAAAAATGGAAAGAGATCCTAACAACAGGAAGGTGTGACTTCTCCAGTGAGCCCAGAGGAGACCAGCAGTTCCTGTGCATCCATCCCCATGGAATAGCTGCACCATTAACTTTGGCCCCATGAGCCAGAGCAAGAGTCTCCAAACCCTGCTGGGGTTTGGCCATCCATGCACATATAGAATACTATGATCCACACCTACATTCAGAGAAGTTTGTTGTGCACATTACTCTTGATATTTTCCCAACAATTATCATCTTCCTTATAAGAATCAAGCAAGCACTGAGTGATGGAATTGAGGTTAGAGAAACCAGAGGCTTTCATGGTTACACAATAGTGAGATACAGACCCAAACCCATGACTGAGTTAAGCAAATTTATCCCTACACTGGTTATCCAAACAGTATTTCTTTGAATGGTCTTTTTCTTCTGTTATCACATCCCAACACTTGTCTATTCTCCTGCTTCTATGTAAGACTGCATGCAAAATATCCCAGACTATGAGCCTCACTCTTGCTTACTGTCAATATTTGGAGAAGACATTTCCTCAGTGTTGGTGTTTAAAAGTTCAAGAACACGGTTATATATTGACATATTGGGCCAGTAAGCAAAGAATAGAAGTTGTTAAATACAAAGTAAGTCAAATATGAGGAAGAAGGGCCCTTTTTGGAGATTAGTTCAGATGTAGAGATTTCTGGATAATATTCACAAATGATTAAATTTGGATGTAATGATTGTAAATCAGGCAAAATTTAATCTCAGTGTCCCATGTGTTTTCTTCTGTTTCCCTAGAGTCCAGTTTTCTCAATATTCCATTTTTCTAAACTGGCCAATGAAAAAAGAATCTGATAAAATAATTCTCTTTGATGTTATTGATTCACTGACTTTCCCTTCTAAGGGATGTTTGTATTTTATTTTATTTTATTTTTTATTATGTTATGTTAATCACCATCCATTACGTCATTAGTTTTTGATGTAGTGTTCCACGATTGCGTATAACACCAAGTGCTCCATGCAGAATGTGCCCTTTAATACCTATCACCAGGCTAACCTATCCCCCCTACCCCACTTCCCTCTAGAACCCTCAGTTTGTTTTTCAGAGTCCATAGTGTCTCATGGTTTGTCTCCCCGTCCGATTCCCCCCCTTCATTCTTCCCCTCCTGCTATCTTCTTTTTTTTTTTTTTTTTTTTAACATATAATGTATTATTTGTTTCAGAGATACAGGTCTGTGATTCAACAGTCTTACACAATTCACAACGCTCACCATAGCACATACCCTCCCCAATGGGATGTTTGTATTTTAAAGTTAAGAACAGGAACATAAAATCCTTACCATTAGCAGGAACCTAATTGGAATTCCATGTCATTATTACTGAACATAAATGGGCACTAAATTCTGCTGTATACAAAGTAATTTTTTTATCAGCATAATTCAGATAATGTCAGGTCATAGGTGATATACAAAGATTTATTGGCTGAAATAATATATCATCTTATACTCTATCATTAAGACAATAGACATTAAATGAATCTTAAAAATGTATCTTGGTCAAAGTGTTGAGATCATGGGTGATTTTTCCATACTTCCTGGCTTTTTTTTCAATTCTTTTTTTAACTCCCCAAATATTTGGAATTAATTTAAGACATTATAACTCCACAAAGGAAATCTAAATGCAAAAAATCAACAGTTTACATTCTATTTCTTTATCAAGCAATAAAATTAAAAATCAACAATGAAATACCTAAAAATGTACATATGTCTAGACATTAAGTAATATAATAAGTAATCTTTATTTTAAAGATGAGAAGATAAAGGAAATTTCCTAAAACACTAATAAAATGATAGTGAAAGCCACAGAAGACAATTTCCAGGATATAGATAAAGGGAAATGTGAAGAAAATGAGTTGTTTTCATAAGAAAACACAAATGATTGAAAATGACAAAGTAAGCAGATATCTATCTACTTGGAAAAAAAGAAAAAGGAAACAAAGAAAGTTATGGGCAGAAATGAATGTGAGAACCAAATATTAGAAAAGAATAATATTGGCAAGATGGGCAAAAATCTAGCAGGATCATTTAAATAAAAAGAAAAGGGGAATAAAACTAACATCAAAACAAATTTCAGAGTAAGTACTACAGAGATAAAAAACAAGTAGTATGAACAGCTATATAATAAACATGATGACTTAAAATGGATATCTGAGAAAAACAAAATGCAAAAATTGTCACTTGAATATCACCCATACCTCAAAATATTCTAGCCAACATGTTTCCATATAAAGTTTTACCAAATTTCATGTGACAAATATATCTTCTTATAAAAGATGTTCCAGAAATAGAAAAACAGAAAATGATGTCAAATCCATTTAATGAGATTAGAAGACTCTTCAGTCCAAAATTAAATAAATGGGAGAAAAGAATTACAGGTCTAATTTATGCATGAAAATAGATACGATAATCCTCAATAAAATATGAATTAACTAATTCTAAAAGTTCAGTAAAAATAACACACACTTGACAATTGAGTGGGTTTTATCCCAGAAATTAAAGGATAGGTCATCAACAAAAAAACCTAGTCCATGGGGTGCCTGGGTGGCTCAGTCCTTAAACACCTGCCTTCAGCTCAGGTCATGATCCCAGGGTCCTGGGATCCAGCCCCACATCGGGCTCCCTGCTCAGCGGGAAGCCTGCTTCTCCCTCTTCCACTCCCCCTGCTTGTGTTCCCTCTCTCACTGTGTCTCTCTCTGTCAAATAAATAAATAAAATCTTAAAAAAAAACAAAACCTAGTCCCATGATTTACCACCTTAGAGGTCTAAGAGAAAAATTACAAGTTTATCTTAATAGTTTCAAAAAAATGCATTTGGTGATATCTAGTCCCATTAACAGTAAAAATTGAACAATAAAACTTATTATAAGATGAAACTTCCTTATTGTGATAAGGTCAATATAGCAAAAACATACAGCAAACTTAATGGAACAATCCAGGGGAAAAAAAATCTAAGATCATTTACAAGACAAGGACACCCAAGAACATTGATAGTTTTAAACATAATAATGACATAAAACAAGAAAAAAGGTACTAGTTGTAAGATGAAAGGAGAGAAAAATCTTTAACTTTATAGATGCTATATTAACTATGTAGAAAGCCCAGTAAAATTAACAAAACATTAAAAGAAATGAGAAGGTCAGCAAGGCTGGTAGATACACAATAATCTTACAAAATTTAGTAGCATTTCAACAATAGCAGGCTAGAAAATAAAACACTTCATAGACTGACTATTGTAAGTGGCTTCTAGAAATCAACCTAACAGTGCAAGAAAGACAAAAATTATCAACTCTACCAAAATGCATGAGGAGAGACTTGCATAAATGCCATAGAAATCATTGGTTTTATTGAATAATGTATTTGCATAAACATAGCATTTTTCCCTCAAATTAATCTGTATAGTCAGTGTCATCCCAATCAAAATTCAAATTTTACTTTTGATAAAATCAACAAATTCAGTGTTAAATAAATGTGGGAAGAGGAAGTCTTCAAAGAGCTAAATCCGTTTTGAAACAAAGAACAAAGAAGGCATGTCCTGGAAACTGTTAACAGGGCAATGGCAACGTCCGTTCCACGTTCTTTCTGGCCAGAGGGGAAAGCAACATCTAGCTACCTTTCTAGGACTCACTTGCAGCCACTATTCAGGCTGTAAATTAGGTGCTGTCCAAAGTGCCCAGAGGCCTTTTGTGTCTCTTCCTCTGACAATCAGGCTCAGAGGTGGGAAGTTTTTCAGCATCAACATTCTGGTGTCCAATCTCCAACCTCATAGACATTGCTGGTGGCAAATTCTTGAATGTGGAATCACTCAAAAAGCCTCCTCGGCAGCAAAACTCCATGGATCAATTCTGTAGGGTGAGGGTATCTTTACAAGAGCCCAGCCTCAAACCCACACCTTCAGCCATTCCAATGATTTTGTAAGCGCCTAATTCTTTATATTGAAACCCATCTTATTTAAAAAAAAAAATCTGCCGTGGTTTATATCTCCTGTGCCAAGCCTCTATGATGTCATAGAAGATGACAACACACCAGATACCAGATGATGCTACAAAGTCATAATAATAAAAACAGTATGCTGCTAGTAAAGACAAACAAGAACTAAGTCAATATAAAGAAATTAAGTAGAAAGGAACAGATCTATCTATATGTAGAAACTTGATATACAATAAAGAAGTAACCATAATTCAATGGGAAAAGAGTGAATGAAGTTGAAGTTGCAAAATCTGACTCACCATTTGGAGAGAAAAAAAAAAAAGCAAACTCCTACTTCATGCTTTATTCACTGGGGAATAAAGATCTAAATAAGAAAGTCAGCCAGAGAAAATTTAGAGAAATAGCTTTGTCACATAACAGTGGAAGAAAATATAGGAGCCTTCACAAGAGAATGAAGACCCAAAGAATCCCATAGATGAGCAACAGTTAGAATGTTGCATCGCATCCCCTTAATCCCCTCTGAAAACCACGAAAAGTTTCTGGGCACAGCATGGGCTCACTTTTAAGATGGAAAGGAGTCCTATAGAAGACCTCTCTCAAGTAAGTAGAGAAGGCCAGTGGGCTTTAGAGTCTTGCTTGGTTTATGTCTAGTGATTTAAATTACCTTTTCTTACTGTGAAACTACAATCCTTTAACCTAAATTTCAAAACTTGTAAAAATTGGAATAACAACATCTCCTTTATAGGCTCATTAGGAGTTAAGGCCACTATATAACATGCTTGGCGCCCTTCAATAACTTCATAAATGTCATTTCCCTTCCTCATTAATTCCACTGGACTAGAGTGACTGAGAATAAAATCTGGAGAGCCTTTGGTACAAGTCCTGTGGCTCTTTTGTTGCTTGGCTGATCCTGCGTAATGGTTGGGTCTGGACACAGTGAAACACTTTATCAAAGAAAATGAAAGTGACTCATGATGTAGAATGAGTGTCTATTTCTTATCAGTTCTGTTTCCTTCATCTGGTACACTTGTTGAGGATCTGACAGCCAAGGAGGAAATTGGGAATTTCCCAACTCAGTATCACCTCACGTAAAATCCATCCCTGTTCTCCCTGCTTCTTTGTCTCCTCTACCTCCATGTATGTACAGTATATTCCAAGATTCTCTAATGGTGGAGAGCTCTCTGGGAGATACCAGGAGTGACTTTAAATTTCATTTGGGGAAATAATCTTAGCCTTCTCTTATACCACATCTGTGATCTAAATGACTGACAGACATCAAGATGAATCATTGGAAATGCATTTACTTTAACTGAACCTTTTTTTTTTTTCCATTTTGGTTGTTCCTGACAAATTTCAGCTCTTTACCCTCTATTGCTTGGTATATTTTAAGTTTCTTAACTTCTCCATCTTTGTCTGCCATTCCATCTAATGCACATTAGAGGACAGACATTTCTCCCTAAAATATGAGCCACATTACATCTTTCTCCAATTCACAAATACCCACTGAATCACCAGTTCCTATGGGCCTTTGAAGACTGTATCATCAAATACCAAACCTCATTTCCAACTTCTTTTCCTGCTGGCTCTATTCTTGAACAATATGCTTGTTATTGACAGCTAATTGTTATTCCTGAACCACCAGATACTTCAAACTCTTATACATTTTCACATATTGTCCCTTCAGTCTGGAAAGTCTTTTCTGACTTTCATTAGCTTGTTAAACATTTGCAGCACAATCCATACAGCAATTCTTCAAATGTGACCTTCCTTCTGGCCATTTCAAATCAGAATTGCATTCATTATTTCCTCTTGTTTCTATAGCATATTCTTTGTGCTTCTACCTAAAATACATTAACTTCCTTTTTCTTTTGCCCTTCAAAGACTTTATTTATTTATTTATTTATTTGAGAAAGAAAGAGAGAGAGCATGGTGAAGAGCAGAGGGGGAGGAAGAGGAAGAGGGAAAGAATCCCAAGTAGAATCTGTGCTGAGCATGGAGCCCAACCCAGGGCTCAATCTCAGGACCCTGAGATCAGGACCTAAGCCAAAGAAACCAAGAGTTGGATGCTTACCTGACTGAGCCATCCAGGCATCCTGTAGCTTGCCCTTTAATCTCACTACATCTTTCAAAGAACAGAATCTTTATGGGTGATGGGCATTAACACATTAACTTCTGCCTTATCTGAAAAAGAGGCTATTGTGGTATAGTGGAAATGACACATGACCTGACATCAGAAATTTTACCCTCATACTCACTTCACAGTATATTAGATATATTAAATCATCATGCCATAAACCCTGAAAAAAAAGGAAGACAGAAATTACACTGTAACTTCATCCCTTAATAGCAAAAAAGACCTTGACAAGTTTTCATCTTCTCTTAGCTATGTAATCGTTCTTAAGTTACAGCACAGTGATTAAGTGCAGTGTTTCTTGAAGGGGCTTATCTTTTTTTTTTTTTTTTTTTAATCAACATCCACTGAGATCTCTTCTCTAATTTTTTTCTTAAGGCCAAGAGTGCTCATATGGATTTTCCATAAATATTGATTAACCCCAAAGAGAGGAAAGCATTTTCAATCAAAATGCATGTTTGAATTCAACTCTTTGAGCACAATTATGTTGTTTTCCCTCTGTCTCCAAGGAAGACACACAGATGACCAGTAGGTATATGAAAAGATACTCAACATAAATAATTATGAGTGAAATGCAGATCAAAACCACAATGAGTTGTTATTTCACACCTGTTAGGAGGGCTGTTATCAAAAAATTAAAAAATAATAGGTGTTGGTAATGGTATGAAAAAATTAAAACTCTTGTGCACTGTTGGTAGGAATGCAAATGGTACAGGTACTATGGAAAACAGCATGAAGCCCCCTCAAAAATTAAAAATAAATTAACTATATGAACCAGCAATCCTGTTCCTAAGTATATAGCCAAAGAATCAAAATCAAGATCTTAAAGACCTATCTGCACATCCATGTTCACCATAGCATTATTTACTTATAACCAAGACATGGAAACAACCCAAATGTCTCTCCACAGATAAATGGATAAAGAAAATGTGGCATATATATACAGTGGAAAGTTAGCCATAAAAAAGAATGAAATACTACCATTTGCAACTACATGAATGAACCTTACAGATATTATGCTTAAATGAGTTAATCTAGTGACAGGAGAACAAGTACTGAATTACCTCACTTATATGTGAAATTGAATAGAGTCAAACTCTTTGAAGCAGAAAATGGTGTGGTGGCTGCCAGGGGCTAGGGAGTTGTTGCCTAATGCATACAAAGTTTGTTATGTTGCATGAATAGTTTCCAAAGATCTGCTGTACAACATAGTGCCTATAATTTAGAATACTGTGCACTTCAAAATATGTTAAAAGGGTAGATCTCACGTTGAGTGTTCTTATCACACACATACACACACACACACACACGAACACAAGGAAATTTAAAGCAATGAATATGTTTAGTACCTTGATTGTGGTGATGATATCACAGGAGTTCACATATGTCCAAACTCAACAAAATGTATCCTTCAACTATGAGCAATTTTTTGTCTGCCAATTATACCTCAATAAAACTTAGAGGGAAAAAAAAAAACAAACTCAGGATAATCAGCTGTGGGATGTGGAGTGGCCAAGTAGTGAACCAACTCATTTCATTAACCTCATATACTCCTGTCCTTTTTGTCCCACTGCACACCATGCTCAGACTCTTCTCAGGGTCTTCATGTATGGTCTTTTGTCTGGAAGCTAATCCCTCAGATCTTTGCCTAACCTGCTCATTCTTAATTATCCAAGGCTCTCCTCAGAAGTCAGGTCTCCATAGTATCACACCCTTCCTTCTGCTATATTTCAGTCATAGTACTTATGATTTATATAACTGTTTGCAATTCCTTCATCCTGCTAGAATAAGTTCCATGAGGTGGAATTTTTCCAACTTGTTCTCAATCATATCTACAGTGCATTGAATGAGATTCCTTGAGAACCGCATAATTCCTGTGACTGGTTCATTGAAACAAAATATATAGCTCAAGAACCTGAAAACAAGTTCAACTTCAGAGCATTATAAATAGTTAAATAATAGCTAATACTGGTTAATCACCTACCATGTTCTTGCTAACATAAATGCATTGTTTCATTTTATCTTCACAAAATCTAGGATCTGGCAATATTCATATCCTTACTTTGAGCATGGGAATATAGAATCAGAGAAACCAAGGAATGTATCCAGTACTACAGGAAAAGCAGGATGAGATTTCCCAGGTGAACTTTTATTGGAAACTATCCATCTCCCTTTTATCTAATTGTATGAGCCCCAAGCAATGCTGCTAACCTGCCTTCCAAAGTTCACCACTAATTTACTCAAAGAATACAAGAACACTAATTCAAAGGGATACATGCACCCCTATGTTTATTGCAACATTGTTTACAATAATCAAACTATGGAAGCAGCCCAAGTATTCATCAACTGATGAATGGATAAAGAAGATGTGGTGTATATGTACAATGGAATGTTGCTCAGTCATAAAAAAGAATGAATTCTTGACATTTGCAACAACATGAATGGAGCTAAAGAGTATAATGCTAAGCAAAATAAACCAGTCAGAGAAAAACAAATATCATATGATTTCACTCATATGTGGAATTTAAGAAACAAAACAAATGAGCAAAGGGAAAAAAATAAGAGAGACAAATCAAGAAACAGATTCTTAACAACAGAGAACAAACTGATGGCTATCAGAGAGGAGAGGTGGCGGAGGGGATGGGTTAAATAGGTGATGAGGATTAAGGAGGGCACTTGTCATGAGCACAGGGTGATGTATGGCAATGTTGAATTACTATATTGTACACCTGAAACTAATATAATACTCTATGTTAACTAACTGAAATTAAAATAAAAACTTAAAAAAGGAATCCAAATAATATCCATATATTCCGATTAATTAATAGCTGTCCAAAGTCCCTTTTAACCTCTAGGATGTTTTTCCCCTCTTGTTTGGAATTTGGAATTTATCTGTTGAAGAAATGTTCTGGGTCTTGCTGGTTGCATTTGTATGCTATTGTTTCAAATACGCCTCTTGTAAGTTGTGATTATATCTAGATACTTGATCAAATTCAGGGTTGATACTGGGGGAGAAGGATACTCCATAGGTAGTTTGTGGACTTTCCTCAGAAGACGCATTATTTTTTCCCTACTTTTTTTTAAATTTTATTTTATTATGTTATGTTTATCACCATACATTACATCATTAGTTTTTGATGTAGTGTTCCATGATTCATTGTCTTCGTATAACACCCAGTGCTCCATGCAGTACGTGCCCTCCTTAATAGCCATCACCGGGCTAACCAATCCCCCCTCCCTCCTCCCCTCTAAAACCTGTTTGTTTCTCAGAGTCCATAGTCTCTCATGGTTCATCTCTCCCTCCAATTCCCCCCCCACCCCGCATTTTTCCCTTCCTTCTCCTAATGTCCTCCATGCTATTCCTTATGTTCCACAAATAAGTGAAACCATATGATAATTGACTTTCTCTGCTTGACTTATTTCACTTAGCATAATCTCCTCCAGTCCCATCCATGTGGATGTAAAAGTTGGGTATTCATCCTTTCTGATGGCTGAGTAATATTCCATTGTATATATGGACCACATCTTCTTTATCCATTCATCTGTTGAAGGGCATCTTGGCTCTTTCCACAGTTTGGCTATTGCGGACATTGTCGCTATGAACATTGGGGTGCATATGGCCCTTCTTTTCACTACACCTGTGTCTTTTTTCCCCTACTTTATTAAGATATAACTGACAAATAAAATTGTTTTGTAATATAAAAAAATTACTAAGGACCAATCAAATAATAATAATAATAATAATAATATTTACCAATGAAAGGAGTGCTCTAGACAGAAATTACCTATATTTTACTTACTGGGAATAAAATATCTCCGTCACCAATTAGTAAATATATCCAACTATGCAATTCACATTTATTTATTTATTTATTTGCTTACTTACTTACCTATTGATTGATTGATTGACTCCACAATCATAGTACAGTATGAGGGTAATAACAACAACCACGTCATATAGTAGTTATAGAAAAATAATGAGATAATCCTGTGAAATTTTTAACACTATGTGGGCAGAGAGAAAGCCTGAAATAATCATCACTTGTTATTTTCAATGCAAGTTGAATACTGTGTTCAGTCCTGTGAATTCCTTGAGTGCCACTGAATCTGGCTGCTGTGAAGTATGTGGGAATGTTGGACTGTGGAGGTCTCATTCACAGATACCCATGGTGAGACCTCTTGAGTCAATGTCCTCCTCTTTCTTCTTTGTGTCTGTATGGATTTTAAAATAGAACAGAAAGTGATATCACACTGTATGTTAACTAACTGGAATTTAAATAAAAACTTAAAAAACAAATAGAACCAAAACCCAGCAAATGGACTTCTCCAGAAAGTCAGGCCTAGGACCCTAAGCAGAGAGCAATGACTGAAGAGTAGAATGAGAAGGGGTCTTTGCAACTGCAAATGTGAGCAAACCAAAACATTTCCATCTCTCTGAGTCTAAATGACTTCACTACAACATGGTTGAATTGAAGCAGCATCCTCTTGCTGCTTTAATGTTTATAAAGTAGAAGTCCATGGCTGTTTCCAAAGACTGCCATCTCTATCAGAATATGGTAACAGATGTATGTCAGAAAATTTAACAATCAATTCAGAAAGGGAGATAATTAAAAATGGAAAGTTCCTTTAAGTCTCAGTATTCTGAAGCAGATCATTTTGTCCTCTGCTTCCCTCAAATGAGAATTACATATGCTTCTTCATAATAGCCAAAAATCATTTATAGAAAAACTTCTTTCCATAGAGCATAAGCACAAGTTTGAGGGATGCTCAAGTTTTAAAGGCACTGTCATTGTAATCAAAGGATTCATAATCTAATGGCACTAGGTAGAATGTGGCTAGTGTCATAAATGTATACAAACCATTTACAAGTCATTAAAATGTGAAAGAATAATTTCTGGCAAAGATCAGGAAGATGTCATATTTGGCCAGGGCATTGCAGAATTAATATTCTGACAAGTAAAGATGGTTGAAAATGTACTTTGGAGTAAGAGTTTTGATAGCCAGTGCACAAAAGCTTGAAATCAAAAGGTGAACCAGTGGTCAGATTGATAAGGGTATAGGGTCCATGCAACATATTTATGGTAGAAAGGGCAGAAAAGTATATTTAACCAAATTAATTTTACTTTCTTTAAATCCCTGCTTTGTGCTAAGTTCTAGGGAGACATAGGGACTGCAAAGATATATTCAAGGCAACAATTACCCTTGAGAGATTCTCTACTAAACAGAAAACAACTGATCAGAGGCTCATTGCTAAACCAGGCAGTGGAGGAAATGCCCAAAGTGAGAAGAGAACAAGAAGGAGGGAGTTATTAAAACAGAATATACAAGACCTTAAATTCCAAAATAAGTGGTCTACACATTACATGTTAAGTAGTGGGAAATGGATGTACCCTGAAACACAAGAGTAATGTGATTAGAGTTTTGCCACGGGCAGATCAATCTAGTTGTGTTAAAGAACACAACAGAATGGCCAAAAGCTACATTAAAAGGTGCTCGACATCACTAATCATCAGAGAAATGCACATCAAAACTACAATGAAATATCACCTCCTGCTTGTCAGATGGCTACCATCAAAAAGAGAAGAGGTATTAAGTGTTGGCAAGGAAGTAAAGAAAAGGAAACACTTTTATACTATTGGTAGAAATATAAATTGATTTAGCCACTATGGAAAACAATTTTTAAATTAAAAATGGAACTACCATATGATCCAGCAATCCCACTTCTGGATATACAGCCAAAGGAAATGAATACAGGATATCAAAGAAATATCTGCATTACCATGTTTATTGCAAAATTACTCACAATAGCCAAGATATGGAAACAATCTAAGCATCTGTCAATGGATGAATGAATAAAGAAGATGTGGTAGAATCAAAAGGAATGAAATCTTGCCATTTGCAATGACGTGGATGAAACTGGAGGGTATTATGCTGAGCAACATAAGTCAATCAGAGAAAGACATGTATCATATGACCTCACTGATATGAGGAATTCTTAATCTCAGGAAACAGACTGAGGGTTGCTGGAGTGGTGGGGGGTGGGAGGGATGGGGTGGCTGGGTGATAGACATTGGGAGGGTATGTGCTATGGTGAGTGCTGTGAATTGTGTAACACTGTTGAATCACAGACCTGTACCCTTGAAACAAATAATACATTATATGTTTAAAAAAAAGAAGAAGAAGAAGAGAGCAGGAAGGAAAGAATGAAGGGGGGGAATCGGAGGGGGAGACGAACCATGAGAGACTATGGACTCTGAGAAACAAACTGAGGGTTCTGGGGGGGAGGGTGGGAGGATGGGTTAGCCTAGTGATGGGTATTGAGGAGGGCACGTTCTGCATGGAGCACTGGGTGTTATGCACAAACAATGAATCATGGAACACTACATCAAAAACTAATGATGTAATGTATGGTGATTAACATACCATGATAATAAAAAAAAATGTGGTGTATATGTAAAAAAAAATAAATAAAATGAAGATGGAAAAGTTTTAAAAAAAACAAGATGTGGCAGATAGATGATAGATTAGATAGATAATAGATGATTGATGATGATAGATGATAGATGATAGATAATAGATAGATGATAGATAGATAGATAGATAGATAGATAGATAGATAGATAGATAGATATGATAGATAGAGTATGTCCATATATATTATTCAGCCATGAGAAAAAAAGAAATCCTGCCATTTGTGACAACATGGCATGTCATGAACTTGAGGGCATTATGCTAAGTGAAATAAGTCAGACAGAGAAAAACAAATATCACTTCTATGTGGAATTTTAAAAAGCTGAACTCTTAGGAACAGAGAGTAGAATGGTGGTTATCAGGGCTGGAGGTGGAGAAATTAGGGAGATATTGTTTAAGCGTACAAACTTGCAACTAGTAGATAAATAAGTCTTGGAGATCTAATGCACAAAATAGTGATTATAATCAACAACACTGGATTGTAAATTTCAAACTTGCTAGGAACTAGATCTTAATTAGTCCAATCACAAAAAAGAAGTGATAATTTATGTAATGTGATAGAAGTGTTGGCTAACACTATGGCAGTAATCATATTGTAATATATAAATGTATCAAATCAACAAATTGTGCACTTTAAACTTATACAATATTATATGTCAATTATATCTTAATTTTAAAAATCTAGTCTTGTTATATAACATAATATAATTAGGCTGCAGGGAGGTAGGGTAAGTGGATGGGAGAGTGAGGTGCTATAAAGAAAATCCTTTAAGATTAAGCAAGCTGTAAGAATGTCTGTTATTCACATCTATTCTATGACTTCAAAAGCATTTGAGGGGCACCTGGGGGGCTCAGCCGGTTAAGTGTCTGCATTTGGCTCAGGTCATGATCCTCTTGGGATCAAGTCCCACATCAGGCTCCTGCTCAGGAGGGAGCCTGCTTCTCCCTCTCCCTCTGCCTGTCACTCCTCCTGCTGGTGCACTCTCTCTCTCTGTCAAATAAATAAAATCTTAAAAAAAAAAAAAAGCATTCAAAGATGAGGAAGGTTAAATATCACCAAGAGAAGGCACTACTTAAATCAAAAGCATTTGAGTACATTATTTTGCATCCATAATTTTCAAGAACCTGACTGTTTATTCTCATGAAGATCCCATGAAGTTGATGAATAGGAAGATAAACCATATACCCAGATGAGGATAGAAAGGTATAGAAAGATTCAAGTGACCACAGACTAGGGTTTCTGGATAAAATGCAGAATGACAGTTAAATTTGAATTTCAGATAAACAACAATTTCTTTAGTGTAAGTATGGCCCATGCAATAATGCTCCAAATATTGATTAAGGCACACTTACACTAAAAAAAAAAAAAAAAAAAAAAAAAAGTTTGTTTATCTGAAATTCAAATCTGACTTGGCAACCTGTATTTTTATTTTCTAAATCTGGCAACCTACCATGGTTCCAAAGTAAGGCAAAAGAGTGAGTAAACTGGGGTGGTGAGGGGTCACTGTGTGTTCTTAAAGAATGCTGTCTTCAGGTTCAAACCTCTTAAAGCACCACAGTCTCACTGTTCCAAATGCATACACCCAGTCTCCCACTCCCTGTTCTTCCGAACAGCTTCAGACTCACCTGAATTCTCTCAGGAGATAATTCCCCATTCTCTCACTGTGACTCTGCTTTTCAGCTCTGGAGTTTCACTCCACTTTCAGCAATGATGGGCACAATATGAGGCAGGACGTGGCATCTGACCACTGGCTTCTGCTCCTACCAACCATGAGCTGCCAAGGGATGGGCATGGTAGAGAAGGCAGGAAACATTCTGAAGGGGAGGGGAAAAGAAAAAAGCACATGGGTAAAAAAAAAAAAAATCAGGCTGAAACATGAGAGGATAAATCTAACACTCCAGGTTCACCTTGCTTTCAAGGAAACTCCAGGATTGGAGAATCAGAAGAGGGAGGACTTTCAGATTCTTCAGAAATCTTACATCTCCAGAATACCAATATTTTGTCCTCTTCCAAACACACAAAAAGAAAGCCTCTTGTAGGGAAACTTAAAAAAGAAAAAAAAAAGAAAAGTTAGAAATAAAATGTGTTTGTTCCTCAGGTTATAAACATCAAATCGAATGTAAATGTCTCTCCTAAAAGGTCTGATACTTCAAAAAATAGTAATAACAAAATGGGAAAGAAAGAGAAAAAGAGTATGAAAATAGAAGAGTATTGATGTTATACAAGTTAGGTAAAGGAGTAATTGTTCTTCCTGTTGTTGTTCCAAGGCTAGCGTTGCAATGGGGAAGGAGACAGAGGCTGACAAACCCATCTTCACCATCTGTTCCCCCACTTCCTCCCCTACGTTACCCACCAGAGCCACAGAGCACAAGCTGGCCACAGTGATAACTTCATGCAGGCGATTAGCTGACTGCTGACCCTGAGCTGTTGCTGTTGGGGGAATGAAACAGTTTATTTTTGTTTCAATCATAGCATGGGGGAAAAAAGCATTTGAAGCAGGAGTGTTACAAACCCATGCTGGGTTTATGCTTTACCTAACTCATATTTGTGAACCTATGTACTAAAACCCTGCATCCCAAACTTTCACATCTTACCAATCCTCAGAGGACTCTTAAATGCTAATTCTAAAAAAGAAGAATGTAGCAGGAGGGGAAGAATGAAGGGGGGGAAATCGGAGGGGGAGAAGAACCATGAGAGATGATGGACTCTGAGAAACATACTGAGGGTTCTAGAGGGGAGGGGAGTGGGAGGATGGGTTAGCCTGGTGATGGATATTGAGGAGGGCATGTTCTGCATGGAGCACTGGGTGTTATGCACAAACAATGAATCATGGAACACTATATCTAAAACTAATGATGTAATGTATGGGGATTAACATAACAATAAAAAAAATTTTAAAAATGCTAATTCTGATTCTGTCAAACTAGGTTCAACATTCTGCCTTTTTAACAAGCTCCCAGAAGATACCACTCTTGCTCTTCCTTTGAGTAGCTAAACACTAGACCAGCAGTCCTCAAAGCATAGTCCCAGACTGGTGGCATCAGTTTCACCTGAATGTATTAAAAATACAAATTCTCAGGTCCTAACTCACACACACCTGCTGAATCAGAAACTCTGGGAGCAGAATCCTCTTGTTGCCTGCTAAAATTTGAGAAGCACTGCAATCAGCTTTCTCTTATTCTGATTACTCATGAATAAAGTCATTAATCCACAAATGCTCAGTTAAGTAGGTCCCTGTTGGGTCTCAGACACTAAATGATAGAGATGTGGTACTCAGAACGCTTTTAGTTTCTTCACCTCTTTAACTTCCCTTTCTGCTCACACTAGCATGAATCTATCTGGGAAAGGACAAGACTTTAATTCCACTACCAATGTCTAACCAATGGACATCCTGGAACTCCTCTTCTTCTGTAGGATGGATAGGATATAAGGAAGTGAGCTTTAGTGAACTGTATTCTGCAGGGATGGTGGCAGTGACTATTCACTAACCACAATAGATATGCACACGTCCAACTTCATTTGGACTCTCAGTGCCATGTAGAAGAGACAGTAGTCCTTCCAATGTCAGTGTCTCAACTTACCCACGGGATGCAGGTCATTTATATCTCTACAGGAGTTCTCTCTGCTAATATCCTCTACTTGTTTGCTACTCTGTTTGGTCTCACTACTTAGTCTTCTGCCTATCAACAAGTTCAGGTTTTACACAAAATACTCTGGTGACTCTCATACTCAAAGAACTATCATCTCAGTTTGGGCTTTTAAAGTCAGGAATTTTGAATGGGAAAAATCTGTAGCCAAGAATACTCTATCTAGCAAGGTCGTCATTCAGAAAAGAAAGAGAGAGAAAGAGTTTCCCAGGCAAACAAAAACTAAAGGAGTGTGTGACTGCTAAACAGCCCTCCAAGAAATGCTAAGCAGACTCTTTGGGAAGGACAAAAAACAACAAAGACTACAAAGGAACAGAGAAAATCTGTAGAAACAATGGCAAAACAAGTAATAGAATGGCACTAAATATGCATCTATCAATAATTACTCTGAATATAAATGGACTAAATGCTCCACTCAAAAGACATAGGCTGCCAGAATGGATAACAAAACAAGGCCCATTCATATGCTGCCTACAAGAGATTCAAGTTAGACCTAAAGACACCTGCAGATTGAGAGTGAGGGGCTGGAGAACCATCTATCATGCTAATGGACATCAAAGGAAAGCCAGAGTAACAAATACTTACATCAGACCAACTAGATTTTAGACCAAAGACTAACAACAGATGAAAAAGGTACTGTATCATAATAAAGAGGACTATCCAAAAAGATCTAACGATTGTAACCATTTATGCCCCTAATTTGAGGCATCCAAATATATACAACAATTAATAACAAACATGAAGGAACACATTCATAATAATACAATAGCAGCAGAGGATTTTTAATGCCCCACTTACAGCAAAGGATAGATCATCAAAGCAGAAGATCAGCAAGGAAACAATGGTTTTGAATGACACACTGGACTACATGGACTTAAAAGATATATTAAGAGCGGGGGTGGAGCAAGATGGCGGAGGAGTAGGAGACCTGGATTTCATCTGGTCTCAGGAATTCAGCTGGATAGGGATCAAACCATTCTGAACACCTACAAACTCAACAGGAGATCGAAGAAAAGAATAGCAACAACTCTCTGAACAGAAAAGCGACCACTTTCTGGAAGGTAGGACGTGCGGAGAAGTGAATCCGAGGCGATATTCGGGAGGATAGACGGCGGGGGAGGGGCCTCCGTCGGCCTCTTCTGGCAAGTGATAGAGCCGCGGAGCACAAAATCGGAACTTTTAGAGTCTGCTCCGCTGAGGGACGTCACTCTGGTGGCGAAGTGGGGGGTGGAACCCTCGCGGGACAGTGTGGTCTCAGGACCCTCAGGGTCACAGAAAGACCGGGGGTGCCTGAGTGCGGCAGAGCTCCCAGGGATCGGAGCAGGGAAGCCGGCTGCAGAGACGGAGCCCAGGCGCGGGCTCTCAGCTCGGGGTTGTCATAAACGGTAATCCGCGGCACAGTCGGGCCACTGCTCCTCCAGCAGGGACCCAACAAGCGGCAGATCCAGGGAGACTCACCTTCTTCCCCCGGGAGGAGAGGCGCGGGAGCGCACCGCGGGGATCTGCTGGGTTTGGAGACTCCACATGGGGTCGTGTGCCAGATAGAAAGGCGCGGTCACAGGCCGGGTGAGCACGGAGTGCGGCCAGAGAACGGGGAGACAGGAGTGACTGACTGCTTTTCTCTGGGGGCTCGCTGAGGAGCGGAGCCCCGAGTTCTCGGCTCCTCCGGGGCGGAGACTGGGAGGCCACCATTTTCACTCTCCGCCTCCAAAGCTGTACGGAAAGCTTGCAGGGAGCAAAAGCTCCGGAGAGCAAACCCGAGCAGCTTACTTAGCCCGGACCGGCAAGGGCGGGGCAATTCCGCCTCCGGCAAAGACATTTGGGAACCACGGCAACAGGCCCCTCCCCCTGGAGATCAGCGAGAACAGCCAGCCAAGACCAAGTTTACCGATCAGTGAGAACGACAGAACTCCAGCGCTAGGGGAATACTACACATAGAATCCATGGCTTTTTTACCATGATTCTGTAGTATTTCAAAGTTAATTTTTTTTAACTGTTTTGTTTTGTTTTGTTTTGTTTTGAATTTTTCTTTTTCCTTTTTTCAACCAACATCTTATCAATCCCTTTTTTAAAAAAAAAATTTTATTTTTCATTTTTATTTTTCATTTTTAGAGTCATATTCTAACCCTTCATAGTAGTTACCCGTTTTTTTGGCATATATATATAAGTTGTTCTCTCTTTAAAATTTTGAGATAGTTTCTTCTAACAGATCAAAATATACCCTAAATCTCTATTGTATGGTTTTTTTCTACTCCCCAGCCTGATCACATTCTCTCCCTTTTTTTTTCTTTTTTTTTAAATCCTCTTCCTTCTTTTTTCAAACAACTTTTTATCAATTCCTTTTATATAATTTTTTATAATTTCCATCTTTACAGTCATATTCCATCCCTTCATCATATCAACCCCTATTTTTGTACATATATAAGTTTTTCTTTCTTTAAAATTTTGGGAGGCACTTTCTTCTAACAGACCAAATACACCCAAAATCTAGTGTGTGGCACTGATCTATATACCAGCCTGATCATATTTGATCACATTCTGGTTTTTTTTGTTTTTTTCTGTTTTTGTTTGTTTTTATCTTTATCTTTCTCTTTTCCTTTTTTTTTTCTTTTTCTTCTTAATCTCTTTCCCTTTCTTTTCCCACTGCTTCAGGTCTTTTCTGATTTGTTTAGAGTATATTTTCTGGGAACGTTTTTCCCCTGTTAGCAGTTTGTTCTCTCATTAATCTATTCTCCTCTGGACAAAATGACAAGACGGAAAAAATCACCTCAACAAAAAGAACAAGAGGTAGTACCGACTGCCAGGGACCTACTCAATACGGACATTAGTATGATGTCAGATCTAGAGTTCAGAATCATCACTTTAAAGATACTAGCTGGGCTTGAAAAAAGCATGGAAGTTATTAGAGAAACCCTTTCTGGAGAAGTAAAAGACTAAAATCTAACCAAGTAGAAATCAAAAAGGCTATTATTGAGGTGCAATCAAATATGGCGGCACTAACTGCTAGGATAAATGAAGCAAAAGAGTGAACCAGTGAGATAGAAGACCAAATGATGGAAAATAAAGAAGCTGAGAAAAAGAGAGATAAACAACTACTGGATCACGAGGGCAGAATTCGAGAGATAAATGATACCATAAGACGAAACAACATTAGAATAATTGGGATCCCAGAAGAAGAAGAAAGAGAGAGGGGGGCAGAAGGTATAATGGAGCAAATTATAGCAGAGAACATTCCTAATTTGGGGAAGGAAACAGGCATCAAAATCCAGGAAACACAGAGAACCCCTCTCAAAATCAATAAACATAGGTCAACACCCCGACATCTAATAGTAAAACTTACGAGTCTCAGAGACAAAGAGAAAATCCTGAAAGCAGCTCGGGAGAAGAGATATGTAACCTACAATGGTAGAAACATTAGATTGGCAACAGACCTATCCACAGAGACCTGGCAGGCCAGAAAGGACTGGCAGGATATATTCAGAGCACTAAATGAGAAAAATATGCAGCCAAGAATACGATATCCAGCTGGCTGTCATTGAAAATAGAAGGAGATAAAAAGCTTCCAAGACAAACAAAAACTAACGGAACTTGCAAACACGACACCAGCCCTACAAGAAATCTTGAAAGAGGTCCTCTAAGCAAAGAGAGAGCCTAAAAGCAACATAGACCAGAAAGGAACACAGACAATATACAGTAACAGTCACCTTACAGGCAATACAATGTCACTAAATTCATATCTTTCAGTAGTTACCCTGAATGTATGAAATCCAAATCAAAACCTCAATGAGATATCACCTCACACCAGTCAGAATGGCTAAAATTAACAAGTCAGGAAATGACAGATGTTGGCAGGGATGCGGAGAAAGGGCAACCCTCCTACACTGTTGGTGGGAATGCAAGCTGGTGCAGCCACTCTGGAAAACAGTATGGAGGTTCCTCAAAAAGTTGAAAATAGAGCTACCATATGATCCAGAAATTGCACTACTGGGTTTTTACCCCAAAGATACAAAAGTAGGGACCCGAAAGGCTACATGCACCCCGATGTTTATAGCAGCAATGTCCACAATAGCCAAACTGTGGAAAGAGCCAAGATGTCCATCAACAGATGAATGGATAAAGAAGAGGTGGTATATATATACGATGGAATATTATGCAGCCATCAAAAGGAATAAGATCTTGCCATTTGCAACGACGTGGATGGAACTGGAGGGTATTATGCTGAGCGAAATAAGTCAAACAGAGAAAGACATGTATCATATGACCTCACTGATATGAGGAATTCTTAATCTCAGGAAACAAACTGAGGGTTGCTGGAGTGGGGGGTGGGGTGGGAGGGATGGGGTGACTGGGTGTTGGACACTGGGGAGGGTATGTGTTCTGGTAAGCGCTGTGAATTGTGCAAGACTGTTGAATCTCAGATCTGTACCTCTGAAACAAATAATGCAATATATGTTAAGAAAGAAAAAAAGAAGAAGAAGAATGTAGCAGGAGGGGAAGAATGAAGGGAGGGAAATCGGAGGGGGAGAAGAACCATGAGAGACGATGGACTCTGAAAAACAAACTGAGGGTTCTAGAGGGGAGGGGGGTGGGAGGATGGGTTAGCCTGGTGATGGGTATTGAGGAGGGCACGTTCTGCATGGAGCACTGGGTGTTATGCACAAACAATGAATCATGGAACACTATATCTAAAACTAATGATGTAATGTATGGGGATTAACATAACAATAAAAAAATTTAAAAAAATAAAAAAAATAAGCTTTTATTGATATAATTAGCTATAAAATAATTTAGAAAAAGAAAGCAAAATACTTTTGTCAGAATCCACTAACTTTGAACCTATTTCTCTGCTCACTGACAAATTGCTCCCTAATATTTGTGAAACAATAGCTTCAATTAATAGGATAAACTCTCATGTGTCCATGATTATAAACTCAACTGGGGAAAAAAAAATGTATTGGTGACTTACTCTGTGGTATAGACAGGAATGAGAGACAGCATCTATTCATAAAATACTTAAATTACTTATACACAGTCAGGAAAGTAACAGCCTGGGGGCCCTTGAAATAAAACAAGCCCTGAATTTACTTAACTCTGAATTGTTAAGTATTTGGTCCAGTCTCCTGACCCAGTGATGAAGGTAGAGTTATCCAAGAGACCAAAAGCAGACTTGATTGTGCAGAGGTGAGAGAATCTTCTTCCCTGCTGCAGGCATTCACAGAATGAGCAGAAATGAGGGACGTTCTTTGGCTCATTCCAACGCAACATAATACTCTGCCCAACGGGTCAGTTAAGGGAAATAGTAAGAATCACTGTGCAGGGTTATTTTTGCAGCAGGTTTGGGAGATTTGGGGAGGGAGGGTTAACCTGCATTGCTTCAGTAAGAGTGGACTAAATACTTACATTATTGAACAGACACCAATCAAATATTTGGCTTGTGAACTCCTCTAACATTCAGAAATTAACAGAAAAAGATGTATGTCCTCCATATTGACAATTAAATGCTAGCTGTATGGATACAGTTTCCTGCCATCAACTTGTTTGGGGCTGACAAGGATCCAGCTGCTGGAGAAGTTAGAATAGGGTATAAATGGGGAGTCTGTAAATGCATGCCTACCTGTAGGGCATGTCCACTTGAGGTCCAATCAGAAAGGGCTGCAGACCCTAAACTCAGGAAGAAGTAATTGTCTGAGGTGAAGCCATACACAAAGGCCAATGAGAGCCAGTGTTTAAAAAAAAGTCAACTTGAAAATTGTAGACAAACTAACGTAAGGGATGGCTTGGAAATGGAGTATAGTATGAGTGCAGCGTCTCTGCACATCTCCTGGTGAAAATGCATACCAAGAGCTAACGTAGGTCAGCATGAATTACAAGTTTAGAAAATATAATATGGGCACAAGGAATCTTTTCTTTTTCTTCTTTTCCTTTTTAGTAGAAGAATCTTTACATTAAATTTTTTTTTTAAGTTAAATTTAAAACCCATGTGGTAATGAGATGTAACATTTGATTTGTAATCACCACACATAAAGGGGACAACACTTTTATTTTTTCTGTCTTATTTTTAGCTGAAGAGTGATACCCTAAAGACAAGGGCTTGTTATCTATTTAGCTACTTTATTTTTTTATTTTTTTTTATTATTATGTTATGTTAGTCACCATACATTACATCATTAGTTTTTGATGTAGTGTTCCATGATTCATTGTTTGCGTATGACACCCAGTGCTCCATTCAGTACATGTCCTCCTTAATACCCATCACCAGGCTAACCCATCCTCCCAACCCCCTCCCCTCTAGAACCCTCAGTTTGTTTCTCAGAGTCCATCGTCTCTCATGGTTCGTCTCCCCCTCCGACTTCCCCCCCTTCATTCTTCCCCTCCTGCT
>NW_022589809.1:693894-709169 GCF_004348235.1 Phoca vitulina
TATAATGTATTATTTGTTTCAGAGGTACAGGTCTGTGATTCAACAGTGTTACACAATTCACAGCGCTCACCATAGCACATTCCCTCCCCAATGTCTATCACCCAGTCACCCCATCCCTCCCACCTCCCACCGCTCCAGCAACCCTCAGTTTGTTTCCTGAGATTAAGAATTCCTCATATCAGTGAGGTCATATGATACATGTCTTTCTCTGATTGACTTATTTCGCTCACATAATACCCTCTAGTTCCATCCACATCGTTGTAAATGGCAAGATGTCATTCATTTTGATGGCTGCATAATATTCCATTGTATATATATACCACCTCTTCTTTATCCATTCATCTGTTGATGGACATCTTGGCTCTTTCCACAGTTTGGCTATTGTGGACATTGCTGCTATAAACATCGGGGTGCATGTACCCCTTCGGATCCCTACTTTTGTATCTTTGGGGTAAATACCCAGTAGTGCAATTGCTAGATTGTATGGTAGCTCATTTTCAACTTTTTGAAGAACCTCCATGCTGTTTTCCAGAGTGGCTGCACCAGCTTGCATTCCCACCAACAGTGTAGGAGGGTTCCCCTTTCTCCGCATCCCTGCCAACATCTGTCATTTCCTGACTTGTTAATTTTAGCCATTCTGACTGGTGTGAGGTGGTATCTCATTGAGGTTTTGATTTGGATTTTCCTGATGCCGAGCGATGTTAAGCACTTTTTCATGTGTCTGTTGGCCATTTGGACGTCTTCTTTGGAAAAGTGTCTGTTCATGTCTTCTGCCCATTTCTTGACTGGATCATTTGTTCTTTGGGTGTTGAGATTAAAAAGTCCTTTATAGATTTTGGATACTAGCTCTTTATCTGATATGTCATTTGCAAATATCTTCTCCCATTCTGTCGGCTGTCTTTTGGTTTTGTGGACTGTTTCTTTTGCTGTGCAAAAACTTTTTATCTTGATGAAATCCCAATAGTTCATTTTTGCCCTTGCTTCCCTTGCCTTTGGTGATGTTTCTAGGAAGAAGTTGCTGCAGCTGAGGTCGAAGAGGTTGCTGCCTGTGTTCTCCTTTAGGATTTTGATGGACTCCTGTCTCACATTGAGGTCTTTCAACCATTTGGAGTCTATTTTTGTGTGTGGTGTAAGGAAATGGTCCAGTTTCATTCTTCTGCATGTGGCTGTCCAATTTTCCCAGCACCATTTGTTGAGGAGACTGTCTTCCATTGGACATTCTTTCCTGCTTTGTCGAAGATGAGTTGACCATAAAGTTGAGGGTCCATTTCTGGGCTCTCTATTCTGTTCCATTGATCTATGTGTCTGTTTTTGTGCCAGTACCATACTGTCTTGATGATGACAGCTTTGTAATAGAGCTGGAAGTCCAGAATTTTGATCCCGCCAGCTTTGCTTTTCTTTTTCAACATTCCTCTGGCTATTCGGGGTCTTTTCTGGTTCCATACAAATTTTAGGATTATTGGTTCCATTTCTTTGAAAAAAGTGGATGGTATTTTGATGGGGATTGCATTAAATGTGTAGATTGCTCTAGGTAGCATTGACATCTCCACAATATTTGTTCTTCCAATCCATGAGCATGGAACGTTTTTCCATTTCTTTGTGTCTTCCTCAATTTCTTTCAGGAGTATTTTATAGTCTGAGTACAGATTCTTTGCCTCTTTGGTTAGATTTATGCCTAGGTATCTTATGGTTTTGGGTGCAATTCTAAGTGGGATCGACTCCTTAATATCTCTTTCTTCTGTCTTGTTGTTGGTGTATAGGAATGCCACTGACTTCTGTGCATTGATTTTATATCCTGCCACTTTACTGAATTCCTGTATAAGTTCTAGCAGTTTTGGGGTGGAGTCTTTGGGGTTTTCCACATAAAGTATCATATCATCTGCAAACAGTGAGAGTTTGACTTCTTCTTTGCTGATTCGGATGCCTTTTATTACTTTCTATTGTCTGATTGCTGTGGCTAGGACTTCTAATACTATGTTGAATAGCAGTGGTGATAGTGGACATCCCTGCCGTGTTCCTGACCTTAGGGGGAAAGCTCTCAGTTTTTCCCCATTGAGAATGATATTTGCTGTGGGTTTTTCATAGATGGCTTTTATGATATTGAGGTATGTACCCTCTATCCTATTTAGCTCCTTTAAAACAACTCATTATAAGAGCAATTCATGTTTGTTACAGAAAAAAAGGCCATTAAAAAAAAATAATTGCCTAATCCCATCTACTCATAGACAATAGTTATTGATAAATTTATGTATATACTTGTTTTCTCTACTTTATTCTTCCAGATTTTTAGAACTTATATGTATATGAATCATATACACATATATATGTCAGCTTTATTGAGGTACAGTTGGCATATAAAATTGTAAGATATTTAAAGCGTACACCATGAGAATTTGATACATTTGCACACTGTGAAAGGGACTCTCTAAGTGATCCCCACACCCATCACCTCGCATGTTCATCGTGTGTGTGCGTCTCTTCACCTCGCATGTTCATCGTGTGTGTGCGTGTCTTCACCTCACATGTTCGTGTATGGGCGTGTCTTAACCTCACATGTTCATCGTGTGTGTGCGTCTCTTCACCTCGCATGTTCATCGTGTGTGTGTGCATGTCTTCACCTCGCATGTTCATCGTGTGTGTGCGTCTCTTCACCTCGCATGTTCATCGTGTGTGTGCATGTCTTCACCTCGCATGTTCGTGTATGTGTGTGTCTTAACCTCCTGTGTTCATCGTGTGTGTGCGTGTCTGTGTGTGTGCATGTGTGCAAGAGCACTCCACTCTCTTAGCATGAGGAACCACTCAATACTTGCCCCATGTGTTCACTCACTGCTTTGCTCCAGGTCTGAAGTCTGATATCTTAACGATACTAAACCAAAATCCATGATCTCAGCAGGGTCACACGAATTATCTGAATGGAATTTAGGAAAGAGAAAGTGGAGATGTAATTATCCCCTTGTGCATTTTCAGAAACATACAAGAAAGTAGTCCCACCTCGCTGGCATGGGAGATCTCCCCATAGGTGGCAGGCACTCCTGTCATGGAGGCTGTGGGCCTCCCATACTCCCTGGACCAGCTAACAGTCCTCGCACAGTCTACCCTCTTCTGTCAACTTGCCTCCCACCTGCTGGCCGGAATGCCGTACCTTCAATGACAGTAGTCCAGCCCTCCTGGGGTCCCATTCCTCCCTCTACTGGTAAACAGCAGTCAGTCTTGTCAACCAAATACTTGTGGGTTTGGTTAGCAACAGTAAGCTCCCTGGGCTCAATCGCCATTGGGTCACCTGAACATTAGGTCCATGAACACAAAAATTTGTTGGATCTATGGTGATCTCATCAAGGTACAAACGTCCTTATAATGTTACCATTCTTTTTCATTAAGCAATCAATGTTTTATTTTTGTAAGGATTTTATTGATTTATTTGAGAGAGAGAGAGAGAGAGCATGAGCAGGGGGAGGGCCAGAGAGAGAAGCAGGCTTCCCGTGAGCAAGGTGCACACCATGGGGCTCGATCCCAGGACCCTGAGATCACGACCTGAGCCAAAGGCAGACACTTAACTGACTGAGCCACCCAGGTGCCCCACCAATCAATATTTTAACCACAGAGCAAGAGGGCCTCTGCCATGAGCTTCACATAGGGGAACGTTTCCATCTGTGTAATTACTCTGGCAAAGGTCTAGAGAGGTTTTGCCCACTTCACATGCCCTCATTATTAGCTCTTCCCATCTGGGGGTGGTGGTGTTGCAGATGGGGTGGGACAATTACACGGGAAGGGGAGACCTTTGTGATCTCAGGAGAAGTCAGTTGTCTGGAAGGGAGGTAAGATGCCCATTTCCTGATTGCAGCATGCTTCTGAGGAGCCCCAGAATTGTCAGACACATGTTCTGATGGACTGGCCATTGGAAACGGGGCTGAGAAGTCCACGTGACCTGAGCCCAGTCACTACACCTTAGAGGTTACATGTTTAAGGAAGGTCCCTTGAGTGAATTCCAGCTCTCTGTGTCCACGTCCTCTACCGCAGAACACAGTTAATAATGCCACATTTGCTCTTTGTTAGGACTTTCTGAATACTGTATTAGTTTGCATGAGTTGCTCTGAACACTCTCGAGCTTCCTGAAATTTGTGTTCAAACAGAGACTACTAAATATTGAGAAAAGTGCATAGAAATCCAGAAAGCTTATCACACATCTGAAAAGCACATTTGCCTAACCACCCACCTCCCTGATTACCTGTTATAGCAATGGCCCGTTAGGTCTGTGGGACTGCAGCTGGGTTTAAAGCCCTTTGTCCTGGGATCTGAGATGTAGATCCACACCCCCCTGGATCCCAGTATAACCACAAGAACTGGTTTCCTCTTATGAGGAAATATTAATGACTACATCACGGGGTTTCTCAGAGCATTCCTTAAAATACTTGTATTTAAAGGCACTCAAATGTTTCTTTTTTAAAATGAAAATCAGAAATATTTGTTAGGGAAAAACAACAAAATAATTCCAAAAATATAAGACTCGCATGCTTAAACTTACAAAAGCATCAGTATTCTAGGACAGTGCTCTGGGAGCCCATGATCTCAAATGAAATACACTTGCCAGCAGGTCTTTTTTGGGTAAGTTTTCCCCTCACTGCAACACTATTATTGTTTATACTGACCTGTACCAAGTTCTCAGAAGAAACAATGAGTAGGTCTGGGATGCGAGGTTGTCCCTGGATTGAAGAAGCCGCTTCCCAGAGTCATCCCCTTGTGTCAACGGGGCAGGTGGTAGAAGAGGGGAGCCAGGGCATTCCTCCAAGAAGGAAAGCAGTGATCAAGGATGGCACTTGCCCCTGTCCTCACCCAGAGTCTGACAAGGAGGGTCAGCTGAGTTCACAGGCTACAAAGAACCAGTGGTGGATCTCTCACTCGTCCTGCTACTGTGGCAAATCAACAGCATCCTGCTCTGGCCTCGCTCGGTTGTCTACATTTGAACAATGCCTGTGTTCCAGTTTTGGGAGGGGAAATCTGGAGGTATAATGAATCGTCAGGACCAGAGGATGCTGGTCCACAGATAGAAACGAAACAAGGCAAACAGAAACACCTAACCCTGTACATTAAGTCGTTCTCTAGCCGGAGATGGCCAACGGGAGTAGAAGTTGTTTCCCTGATCAAGGATCCAAAGTTCTCGTAGGAAAAACTAACTGCAAAACCACTGAAGACAGGATTTTAGAACACTTTGTACTGTATACAAAGCACAGTTCTTTGAATATTGTATCAATAAAATTAATGGATTCCACTTATTGCTAGTAGCTTAATAAGCCCAGATACAGATTATTTTTAGCACCATCTGGTGAAACCTGAGAGGATGTACCCATTAACTCTTCCCTAAATTAATAAGAGGGTTTGGGAAAGCATGGGTGGGTAATTTGGGAAGCAGAAAAGGTAACAAGGTTTTCTGAAAAAAATGTGAACTGGGAAACCCGTTTAGTTAAAATAGCAAATCTCTCAGGAACAAAGAGGAACGTGGTCAAACTAGTTGCACGACTGCATTATTTAACCAAATCAATATTGGCATTGGATTTAATGTAACTTTTAACATACACCTTGGAAATGAAGAGAGAAAGGAACGTAATCTCTGAAATCCTGACCTAGGGGAGGAAGTAAGGATTCAGCTTAACAACAGGCTCAGTTACGAGGGGGGATGAGCTCTCTGCAGTCACTGAGATGCGGTGATGAATCTGCCACCCCAGAAAACACATCCCTCCCCTTCCTGCCCAGGGAGAGGAGACAACGCTAATCCCCCACCGCTATCCCAGCGTTCCTCTCACACGCTAAACTGCAGGGAGTTTTAAAGCTTTTCAAGTGGTTAGAAAATTAGCATTAAGCCCCTGTAGGTTTCTTAGAATGAGCTTAAGTTGTTTATGCTATTAGGTTGCCTGAGTTCTTAGGTCTTCTTCCAACCTCTAGAGATGTAAGATCCTAAAGGAAAACAATTCTCAAGAGACTTCTGTGGAGGATGTAGAGGAAAGCAAGTCAAATAAATAATAATTTTACATCAGAGCAATCACTAAGATGACTCAAATTTAGAGAGGAGAGAGGAGAGAAATAGTCCTCCTAAATATTAATTGGTAAATTGCAAAAGACAGATTACTTGTGTACCTGGAGTCACAAAATAATTTGACTAACATTTCTACTATATATTTTTTATTTTATTATGTTATGTTAATCACCATACATTACATCATTAGTTTTTGATGTAGTGTTCCATGATTCATTGTCTACTCTATTTGAAAATGTTGCATTGCCTTTAAGGGGGAAATACTAAAAGCACAAGCATTTATAGGAACAAGCTGTAATTCTGACCTTGCTTGATGCTTGAGATGTAAAAATTCATGAGACAGAGTTGCTGTCCTGTATATTCACGCACATAATTACTGATCATTAGCATAAATTACAAAGAAGATTACCATAATTAGCAAATTAGGTTTTACAAACTTGGTCCATACTGCTGAAAAAATAAAGAGAATGTAATCGTTATCTTAATAGAAAAATAGCAAGAGGAGATAATTTTTTAGTTGGATCTTGAAAAAGGTTATTGACATTGAACAGGGTGTCATTAAATAGGAGAGACAGGGTTGTGCCTTTTAAAAAAAAGTACTAATTAGCAAGCAATGTAAACAAACTCAACTTTCTGCCTTTAGTGAGAAAACTATGCAGTAGGTGTTTTTGTTTCTGTTTTATGTGCTGGGCACTATTCTAAGCAATTTAAGGATTGTTTACTCAACTGAGCTCACTATAGCCTCATCCAATGGTAGAACAGGGAAAAGCCAGACAAGATTCCTATAGGTTTCAATTCATTTCCAGACTCTACCATCCACAGGCTGTGTGACTATGGACAAACTAGGTTTCCTCCCATCCTTCAATCTCTGCTCCCACCTTCTTTCAGGATTCACAATCTCATCATATCTCAGAATCGGGCCTCTCTTGCCAGCCCTCCTCATTCATAAGTTCTTTTGCAGACGGGTAAAATCATTTACTTAGATCAAAGCTCTTATTTTCTTCTTGCTTAATGACAATGAATTCATAAAGTTTTTGTTATCAAGTAAGGAAAAATGTCCAAAACACTCAAAATAAATATTTCTTTTTTTTGTTCATTTCTTGTTTTGGATTTTTATTTTTATTTTATTTTATTTTAATTCAATTAATTGATATATAGTGTATTATTAGTTTGAGAGGTAGAATTTAGTGATTCATCAGTTGCATATAACACCCAGTGCTCATTACATCATGTGCTCTCCTTAATGCCCATCACCCAGTTACCTCATCCCCCCACTCATCCCCCCCTCCAGGAACCCTCAGTTTAGTCCCTACAGTTAAGAGTCTCTCATGGTTTGTCTCCCTCTCTGATTTCAATTTATTTTATTTTTCTTTCCCTTCCCCTATGTCCCTCTGTTTTGTTTCTTAAATTCCACATATGAGTGAAATCATATAATTATCTTTCTCTGACTGATGTGAAATATTTCTATCACAGAATCTAGAATATGGTAAAAAGGATCTATATGCTAAAAACTGAAAAAGCTGCTGAAACAATAAAAAAGACAACTTTACATGGAGACATTGCCATGTTCATGGATAAGAAGACTCAACATGGTAGAGATGCCAATTCACTTCTATTTGATCCATTGATTTAGTGCAATTCCAATAAAAATTTCAGCGACGTTTTTGGTGATACAGGCAAGTTAATTCTGTTTTTATATGGAAAGGAAAAGGAAAATTTAGATCAAATTTTAAAAGTAAGTTAAAGTTGAAGAAATCACAGTGCCTGTTCTTAAGATTTATTGTCAAGCTGAAATGATCAAGACAATATGGCATTAGTTAAGGGATAAACACATAGGTCAACAGAAGAGAACAGGAGCCCAAAAATGGACCCACAGAAATGTAGCCAACCGATTTTTGACAAATACACAGAAGCAATTCATCAAGCATTTTCAACAAATTGTTGGAACTGGACATCCAAACACAAAAAATTATGGTCATCCAACTAAACTCCACACCTTCCATAAAAATAACTCAGATGGATTACAGATACAAATGTAAAATGCAAAATCATAAAACTTTTAGCAGAAAACAATAGAGAAAAATCTTTTTGGCCTGGAGTTAGACAAAAAACTCTTAGACATGACACCAGAAAGTCAAATATATTAGAAAAAATGATACATTGGATTCAATCCAAATGAAAACTTTTGCTTTCAGAAAGACACTGTTGAGAAAATAAAAGGTCAAGTTAGAGGCTGGGATCAAATATTTGCAAATTATACATTCATCAAGTGACTTCCTTCCACAATTGTTAAAGAACACTCAGAAATTGGGGCACTTGGGTGGCTCAGTTGGTTAAGTCCAACTCTTGACGTCAGCTCAGATCATGATCTCACGATTGTGAGAACAGCCCCAGATCAGGCTCTGTACTGAGCATGGAGCTTGCTTAGGAGTCTCTTTCCCTCCCTCTCCCTCTGCTCCTCGCCTCCCACCCACCCATGCATACACATGCACACTCTCTCTCAAGAATTATAAATTTAAATACATTTAAAAATTTTTTAAAACTACACTCAAAACTCTTCAGAAAGAAAAAAGTGATTAACCCAATTCTGAAAATGGGCAAAACAAGAGACTGATTTAATGAAAAGGATATATTGGTGAACATAAGTGTAGAGGCCACTTTTAGGCAAATAGGCTTGAGCAATGGAATACAGATGGGACCATCAGGTGACCCACCTCAGACTCTCCACACACCCTAGCTGACCAACAGGCTACTTACAACCCAGAACAGGTACCAAAAAAAAAGAAGAAAAAGAAGATTCCATACCTCCTTACATTCCCCCTTAACTACAGTCCCCACCACTGCCTCACTGGAGACCTCTCCTCCACTGCCTTACCCACCACTCCCTTGCGTTGTATTCAGTACACTTCTATCTCCTTTGTTCTGCCTCAGGTGAATTCTTTCACTGCATGAACCAGTTTCCACCCAATCATCACCCCACATTTGGGGTCTCCTATGTGATGGAGAGATGCCTCATTTAGGCACCCAATAAGCACATGAAAGGATGTTCAACCTCAGTAGACATTAGGAAAATTAAAGCCATGATGAAATGTCATTGCACACCTATTAGTCTAACTCAAACTGACACTACCAAGTGCTGATGAAGTTGGCAACTGGAATTCTTATACACTGATTGTAAAAATGCAAAATGGTATACCATTATGGAAAATGGTTTTGCACTTTTTAAAATAAATATATATTTACCCTAGGACCCTGTAGTCCCACTTCTGAGTACTTAACCCTGGGAAATGAAATATTATGTTCCTTTGGAAACCTGTAGTCGAAAGTTCATAGCATTTATAATTACCCAACACTAGAAACATCCCAAATATCCTTCAGCCAGTGAGTGGAGAGGCAAACTGATGTCACCCCCACAATGCGATTCTACTCAGCAAAACATAGATGTACTACTGACACAACAATTTGTATAATTCTCAAAGACATTTTGCTCATTGAAAGAAGTCAATCTTCTTTTTTTTCCTTTTTCTGTTGTTTTCTTTTCTTTTTTAAATTTATTTAAATTCAGGGGCACCTGGGTGGCTCAGTCTGTTGAGTGTCTGCCTTTGTCTCAGGTCATGATCCCAGAGTCTCAGGATCAAGTCCCGCTTCAGGATCCCTACTCAGCGGGGAGTCTGCTTCTCCCTCTGACCCTCCCCCCACTCATGTTCTCTCTCTCACTCTCTCTCTCAAATAAATAAATAAAATCTCTTTAAAAAGTATTTAAATTCAATTAATTAACATAGAGTGTATTACTAGTTTCAGAGGTAGAATTCAGTGATTCATCAGTTGCATACAACACCCAGTGCTCATCACATCACGTGCCCTCCTTAATGCCCATCACCTAGTTACCCCATCCCCCCACCCACCTCCTCTCCAGCAACCCTGTTTGATCCCTACAGTTAAGAGTTTCTCATGGTTTATCTCCCTCTCTGTTTTCATCTTATTTTATTTTTTCCTCCCTTCTCCTATGCTCCTCTGTTTTGTTTCTTAAATTCCACATATGAGTGAAATCACATGATAATTGTCTTTCACTGATTGACTTATTTCACTCAGCATAATACCCTCCAGTTCCACCCTTGTCAGTGCAAATGGCAAGATTTCATTCTTTTTGATGGCTGAGTAATATTCCATTATATGACATCTTCTTTATCCATAAAGAAGCCAATTTTAAAACCAACCAAGGTATCTTATCATTTTAGTTATAGATTGTTCAAAACTCAAAAAGACAAAAATATGGTGATTGCCAAAGTTTAGGCTTGGGAAGACAGTCAAGGCATAAGACAAGGAAGTTTTCGGGTGGTGATAAAACTTTTAAATTCTGATCTTGATGGTAATTACATATATCTATATATGTGTATAAAATTCATAGAACTGTTCGCCAAAAATTACAGTTTGACTTTATGACAAATTAAAAAATAAAATTTAAAACAATCCAAATAAGGTTTTGGTTTTTTTTGGTTTTTGGTTTTTGTTTTTTGGGGGTTTTTGTTTGTTTTGGGGGGGGTTTTAGGGATTCTTTTACTCTCATTTGAAAAGCTATTGATGTGGAAATGTTGGGTTTGGAGCAAATGGTCAAGAAAGAATTCTTGAGTTGTTTTTGGTGCAAAAAAGTGATTTTATTAAAGAATGGGGACAGGACCTGTGAGCAGAAAGAGCCCATTGTATCCTTTCAAGTTGGGAGGGGTTTGGGGATAGTGTGAGTCTCTAAGGAATTTAGAAGCAAAGTTTCCAGGACCTTGAGGGGGCTAGCTATTGTTGGGAAAAGGTCATTTATTACCGTCTAATAAAACCTTAGTCATGAGACCCTTCAGTTGTATATCAGTGCGTCATATGTTTGGAGGATGATTGCCAACACGTATCTTGGGAGTAGAGATAAAGGAAGTTTCCAAAGGAATGTCCATACATTACAGACTCACAGGATCCTAGAGGACAGATAAATGTTAAGCTCAGATTGTTTTTTGCCCTTAGCAAAGTATCAACATCGAGACAGCCGAGTTCCCAGAGGAATGTCACTCTGTCTCAAGGACTTGTCAGTGGCTCTAAGTGGTAAGGAAATTTAATTTTTTTCTTTTGCCTTTGTTCCCCACATCAGCTATCAAGTAGAAATGATTATCAAATTTTAGATTCATTCTTCTGTCTGGAATATAGTATTTCCAAGGCCATTAGGATATGAAAAACAGAAATAATGGCCTAGAAAATTGAAGACAACATATTTCAGAGAAACATTTGTTAACCTAGATGATCTTAACCCTCCTATTTCCTTTGCCTGAGTGGACTGGCAAAACAGTGCTTGGATTGTTATGTGTAGTTATGTCTCCAGTGACAAAGTAGAGGAATGGAATGATTAATTCAAACAATGTGAGTAATTTAAAAGAATAAGTTTAAACAGACAGATTACTGACTTAATTCACCAGCTGTTGACCCTCTGACCCATCAGAGCAGTTTCCTGCTCTCAGACAGAATTAAGTCAGACAGATGAGGCAGGACCCGAGGGATCAAATGGTCTCCAACTTTGTCCAGTGCAGTAAGATTTCAAACAGGTTACTGTGACACAGATCTCTCAGTGGGTTATCATCACTTCTGCCTGGGCCTGTGGCTCATTCTGATGGAGACCACAAGGAAACCCCACTAGCAACTGTCAGCTCAGGGGCCTGACTCACATGTGATCACACCAAACTTAATGACTCACTTCCACAGCTGGAGGTCTGTGAGCAAAAGTTTGATGAGAGTGAGACCTTCTGGGCCAGGAGTTCCTTCCTCAAAGGGCAGGATGAATCTGACATGGTTATTTTTATGGGATTTTTTTTTTTTTGCCTGCTTTTAAAATAATTTCTGAGATCCTTCCTTCTGATTTGAGAGAAAACTATGCTGTCAGTTGCTGTGACTGAAATTGTGCCCTTCAACCACCAGTTCCATTGTGTTCCTTCTACATCCAGAAAAGCAAAGCTAACACCAGGGATTGGGTCTAGGGTACTCTCAGTTGCTCATTGCTCATTTCCAGTCAGATCCCCAGTCCTGAGTCTATTCCCCTAACATCTCCAAAATCCAATTTCTCTGCTTCATCTTCACCCATTTCCTTCATCAAACTCTTATAAACTCTCACTTGGATTATTGAAATGCGTTTCCTCTTTTTACTTTCTATGTCATGCTTTAAATTGCAGCAAATGATCTACCTAAAATGTACCTTATCGGTGTCACTCTCTTTCCTAAGTACATGAATTTCCTTTCCATTGCAGGAAAAATAAAATCCAAGTTCCCCAACTGAGTATTACTTGAGAGTGTTTAAAGACCTGGCTCTTGTACACACCTGCATATTTACCCACAACCATTCCCCTTAGGGATCCTGTACCCAAATACCTCAAACTGCTGAGCTCAGGACAGGTTCCATCCTGTCCTTGCTTTAGGACATAATTTTTGTTCTTTACTACAGCACCTTCTTTCCATTCTTTTACTTTCTAATTTATTCATCTTTCAAACACTGAACAGCTGTCATCTTCTGCAGAAAACCAAACTTCAACAATCAAGTGAAGTGCCCACCCAAATTCATCCCATAGCACATTATCAATGTCAGACTACACTGTCCTTTTCTTTGTGTTTCATATTTGTAGCTCCATGGTCCCAGCATCATGTGCGGCATGTCATAGATCCTCAGCTAAATAAGAAAAGGTGGACAAAATGCCAAACGACTAAATAAATGAATGATTAGGGGGGCGGAGCAAGATGGCGGAGGAGTAGGAGACCTGGATTTCGTCTCCTCTCAGGAATTCAGCTGGATAGGGATCAAACCATTCTGAACACCTACAAACTCAACAGGAGATCGAAGAAAAGAATAGCAACAACTCTCTGAACAGAAAAGCGATCACTTTCTGGAAGGTAGGACGTGCGGAGAAGTCAATCTGAGGCGATATTCGGGAGGATAGACGGCGGGGGAGGGGCCTCCGTCGGCCGCTTCTGGCAAGTGATAGAGCCACGGAGCACAAAATCGGAACTTTTAGAAGTCGGCTCCGCTGAGGGACGTCGCTCTGGTGGCGAAGTGGGGGTGGAACCCTCGCAGGACAGTGTGGTCTCAGGACCCTCGGGGTCACAGAAAGACCGGGGGTGCCTGAGTGCAGCAGAGCTGCCAGGTATCGGAGCGGGGAAGCCGGCTGCAGAGACGGAGCCCAGGCGCGGGCTCTCAGCTCGGGGTTGCTATAAACCGTGATCCGCGGCACAGTCGGGCCACTGCTCCTCCAGCAGGGACCCAACAAGCGGCAGATCCGGGGAGACTCACCTTCTTCCCCCGGGAGGAGAGGTGCGGGAGCGCACCGCGGGGATCTGCTGGGTTTGGAGACTCCACCCGGGGTCGGGTGCCAGAGATAGAAACGCGCGGTCACAGGCTGGGTGAGCGCGGAGTGTGGCCGGAGACCGGGTAGACGGGAGTGACTGACTGCTTTTCTCTGGGGGCTCGCTGAGGAGCGGGACCCCGAGTTCTCGGCTCCTCCGGGGCGGAGATTGGGAGGCCGCCATTTTCACTCTCCGCCTCCAAAGCTGTACAGAAAGCTTGCAGGGAACAAAAGCTCTGGAGAGCAAACCCGAGCAGATTACTTAGCCCGGACAGGCAAGGGCGGGGCAATTTTGCCTCCGGCAAAGACATTTGGGAACCACGGCAACAGGCCCCTCCCCCAGAAGATCAGCGAGAACAGCCAGCCAAGACCAAGTTTACCGATCAATGAGAACGGCAGAACTCCACCGCTAGGGGAATACTGCACATAGAATTCATGGCTTTTTTACCATGATTCTTTAGTCTTTCAAAGTTAATTATTTTTTTTAACTGTCTTTTTTTTTTTTTTTGAATTTTTCTTTTTCCCTTTTTCAACCAACATCTTATCAATCCCTTTTTTAAAAAAAAAACATTTTTATTTTTCATTTTTAAAGTCATATTCTATCCCTTCATAGTAGTTACCCGTATTTTTGGTATATATATATAAGTTGTTCTCTTTATAAAATCTTGAGATAGTTTCTTCTAACAGATCAAAATATACTCGAAATCTCTAGTGTATGGTTTTTTTCTACTCCCCTGCCTGATCACATTCTCTCCCTTTTTTCTTTCTTTTTTTTTTTTTTTAATCCTCTTCTTTCTTTTTTCAAACAACTTATCAAATCCTTTTCTAAATTTTTTATAATTTCCATCTTTACAGTCATATTCCATCCCTTCATCATATCAACCCTTATTTTTGTACATATATAAGTTTTTCTTTCTTTAAAATTTTGGGAGGGACTTTCTTTTAACAGACCAAAATACACCCAAAATCTAGTGTGTGGCACTGATCTATAAACCAGCCTGATCATATTTGATCACATTCTGTTTTTGTTTTGTTTTGTTTTGTTCTGTTTTTGTTTGTTTTTATCTTTATCTTTATCTTTTTCTTTTTTCTTTTTTTCTTTCTTTTTCTTTTTTCTCTCTTTCCCTTTCTTTTCCCACTGCTTCAGGTCTTTTCTGATTTGTTTAGAGTATATTTTCGGGGGACGTTGTTACCCTGCTAGCATTTTGTTCTCTCATTAATCTATTCTCCTCTGCACGAAATGACAAGACGGAAAAAATCACCTCAACAAAAAGAACAAGAGGTAGTACCGACTGCCAGGGACCTACTCAATACGGACATTAGTACAATGTCAGATCTAGAGTTCAGAATCATCACTTTAAAGATACTAGCTGGGCTTGAAAAAAGCATGGAAGTTATTAGAGAAACCCTTTCTGGAGAAGTAAAAGAACTAAAATCTAACCAAGTAGAAATCAAAAAGGCTATTAATGAGGTGCAATCAAATATGGGGGCGCTAACTGCTAGGATAAATGAGGCAGAAGAAAGAAGCAGTGAGATAGAAGACCAAATGATGGAAAATAAAGAAGCTGAGAAAAAGAGAGATAAACAACTACTGGATCACGAGGGCAGAATTCGAGAGATAAACGATACCATAAGACGAAACAACATTAGAATAATTGGGATCCCAGAAGAAGAAGAAAGAGAGAGAGGTGCAGAAGGTATAATGGAGCAAATTATAGCAGAGAACTTCCCTAATTTGGGGAAGGAAACAGGCATCAAAATCCAGGAAGCACAGAGAACCCCTCTCAAAATCAATAAAAATAGGTCAACACCCCGACATCTAATAGTAAAACTTACGAGTCTCAGAGACAAAGAGAAAATCCTGAAAGCAGCTCGGGAGAAGAGAT
>NW_022589809.1:744169-774188 GCF_004348235.1 Phoca vitulina
ACAGATGAATGGATAAAGAAGAGGTGGTATATATATACAATGGAATATTATGCAGCCATCAAAAGGAATGAGATCTTGCCATTTGCAACGACGTGGATGGAACTGGAGGGTATTATGCTGAGCGAAATAAGTCAAACAGAGAAAGACATGTATCATATGACCTCACTGATATGAGGAATTCTTAATCTCAGGAAACAAACTGAGGGTTGCTGGAGTGGGGGGTGGGGTGGGAGGGATGGGGTGACTGGGTGTTGGACACTGGGGAGGGTATGTGTTCTGGTAAGCGCTGTGAATTGTGCAAGACTGTTGAATCTCAGATCTGTACCTCTGAAACAAATAATGCAATATATGTTAAGAAAGAAAAAAAGAAGAAGAAGAATGTAGCAGGAGGGGAAGAATGAAGGGGGGGAAATCGGAGGGGGAGAAGAACCATGAGAGACGATGGACTCTGAAAAACAAACTGAGGGTTCTAGAGGGGAGGGGGTTGGGAGGATGGGTTAGCCTGGTGATGGGTATTGAGGAGGGCACGTTCTGCATGGAGCACTGGGTGTTATGCACAAACAATGAATCATGGAACACTATATCTAAAACTAATGATGTAATGTATGGGGATTAACATAACAATAAAAAAATTTAAAAAATAAATAAATAAATAAATAAATAAATAAAAGTAAACTAGAAATTTTAACTAAAATTTAAGCAAAACAAAACAAAAAAAAAAATAGTTACCCTGAATGTAAATGGGCTAAATGCCCCAATCAAAAGACACAGGCTATCAGACTGGATTAAAAAACAAGACCCATCGATATGCTGTCTGCAAGAGACTCATTTTAGACCCAAAGACACCCCCAGATTGAAAGTGAGGGGGTGGAGAACCATTTACCATGCTAATGGACACCAAAAGAAAGCTGGGGTGGCAATCCTTATATCAGACAAATTCGATTTTAAACCAAAGACTGTAATAAGAGATGAGGAAGGACACTATATCCTACTTAAAGGGTCTATCCAAAAAGAAGATCTAACAATTGTAAATATCTATGCCCCTAACCTGGGAGCAGCCAATTATATAAGGCAATTAATAACAAAAGCAAAGAAACACATCGACAACAATACAAAAATAGTGGGGGACTTTAAAACCCCCCTCACTGAAATGGACAGATCGTCTAAGCAAAAGATCAACAAGGAAATAAAGACTTTAAATGACACACTGGACCAAATGAACTTCACAGACATATTCAGAACATTCCATCCCAAAGCAACAGAATACACATTCTTCTCTAGTGCCCATGGAACATTCTCCAATCGATCACATCCTAGGTCATAAATCAGGTCTCAACTGGTACCAAAAGATTGGGATCATTCCCTGCCTATTTTCAGACCACAATGCTTTGAAACTAGAACTCAATCACAAGAGGAAAGTCGGAAAGAACTCAAATACATGGAGGCTAAAGAGCATCCTACCAAAGAATGAATGGGTCAACCAGGAAATTAAAGAAGAATTTAAAAAATTCATGGAAACCAATGAAAATGAAAACACAACTATTCAAAATCTTTGGGATGCAGCCAAGGCAGTCCTAAGAGGAAAGTATATAGCAATACAAGCCTTTCTCAAGAAACAAGAAAGGTCTCAAGTACATAACCTAACCCTACACCTAAAGGAGCTGGAGAAAGAACAGCAAATAAAGCCTAAACCCAGCAGGAGAAGAGAAATAATAAAGATCAGAGCAGAAATCAATGAAATAGAAACCGAAAGAACAGTAGAACAGATCAACGAAACTAGGAGCTGGTTCTTTGAAAGAATTAACAAGATTGATAAACCCCTGGCCAGACTTATCAAAAAGAAAAGAGAAATGACCCAAATCAACAAAATCATGAATGAAAGAGGAGACATCACAACCAACACCAAAGAAATACAAAAAATTATAAGAACATATTATGAGCAACTCTATGCCAGCAAATTAGATAACCTGGAAGAAATGGATGCATTCCTAGAGATGTATCAACTACCAAAACTGAACCAGGAAGAAATAGAAAACCTGAACAGACCTATAACCACTAAGGAAATAGAAGCAGTCATCAAAAATCTCCCAAAACACAAAAGCCCAGGGCCAGATGGCTTCCCAGGGGAATTCTACCAAACATTTCAAGAAGAATTAATACCTATTCTTCTGAAACTGTTCCAAAAAATAGAAATGGAAGGAAAACTTCCAAACTCATTTTATGAGGCCACCATTACCTTGATCCCCAAACCAGACAAAGACCCCATCAAAAAGGAGAACTACAGACCAATATCCCTGATGAACACAGATGCAAAAATTCTCACCAAAATACTAGCCAATAGGATCCAATGGTACATTAAAAGGATTATTCACCACGACCAAGTGGGATTTATCCCTGGGCTGCAAGGTTGGTTCAACATCCGCAAATCAATCAACGTGATACAATACATTAACAAAAGAAAGAACAAGAATCATAGGATCCTCTCCATAGATGCAGAAAAAGCATTTGACAAAGTACAGCATCCTTTCTTGATCAAAACTCTTCAGAGTATAGGCATAGAGGGTACATACCTCAATATCATAAAAGCCATCTATGAAAAACCCACAGCGAATATCATTCTCAATGGGGAAAAACTGAGAGCTTTCCCCCAAGGTCAGGAACGCGGCAGGGATGTCCACTATCACCACTGCTATTCAACATAGTATTAGAAGTCCTAGTCACAGCAATCAGACTACAAAAAGAAATAAAAGGCATCCAAATTGGCAAAGAAGAAGTCAAACTCTCACTCTTTGCAGATGATATGATACTTTATGTGGAAAACCCCAAAGACTCCACCCCAAAACTGCTAGAACTCATACAGGAATTCAGTAAAGTGGCAGGATATAAAATCAGTGCACAGAAGTCAGTGGCATTCCTATACACCAACAACAAGACAGAAGAAAGAGAAATTAAGGAATCAATCCCATTTACAATTGCACCCAAAACCATAAGATACCTAGGAATAAATCTAACCAAAGAGGCAAAGGATCTGTACTCAGAAAACTATAAAATACTCGTGAAAAAAATTGAGGAAGACACAAAGAAATGGAAAAACGTTCCATGCTCATGGATTGGAAGAACAAATATTGTGAAGATGTCAATGCTACCTAGAGCAATCTACACATTCAATGCAATCCCCATCAAAATACCACCAACTTTTTTCAAAGTAATGGAACAAATAATCCTAAAATTTGTATGGAACCAGAAAAGACCCCGAATAGCCAGAGGAATGTTGAAAAAGAAAAGCAAAGCTGACGGCATCACAATTCCGGATTTCCAGCTCTATTACAAAGCTGTCATCATCAATACAGTATGGTACTGGCACAAAAACAGACACATAGATCAATGGAACAGAATAGAGAGCCCAGAAATGGACCCTCAACTCTATGGTCAACTAATCTTTGACAAAGCAGGAAAGAATGTCCAATGGAAAAAAGACAGTCTCTTCAACAAATGGTGTTGGGAAAATTGGACAGCCACATGCAGAAGAATGAAACTGGACCATTTCCTTACACCACACCCAAAAATAGACTCAAAATGTTTGAAAGACCTCAATATGAGACAGGAGTCCATCAAAATCCTAAAGGAGAACACAGGCAGCAACCTCTTCGACCTCAGCCGCAGCAACTTCTTCCTAGAAACATCGCCAAAGGTAAGGGAAGCAAGGGCACAAATGAACTATTGGGACTTCATCAAGATAAAAAGGTTTTGCACAGCAAAGGAAACAGTCAACAAAACCAAAAGACAACCGACAGAATGGGAGAAGATATTTGCAAATGACATATCAGATAAAGGGCTAGTGTCCGCAATCTATGAAGAACTTATCAAACTGAACACCCAAAGAACAAATAATCCAATCAAGAAATGGGCAGAAGACATGAACAGACATTTTTCCAAAGAAGACATCCAAATGGCCAACAGACACATGAAAAAGAGCTCAATATTGCTCGGCATCAGGGTAATCCAAATCAAAACCTCAATGAGATACCACCTCACACCAGTCAGAATGGCTAAAATTAACAAGTCAGGAAATGACAGATGTTGGCAGGGATGCGGAGAAAGGGCAACCCTCCTACACTGTTGGTGGGAATGCAAGCTGGTGCAGCCACTCTGGAAAACAGTATGGAGGTTCCTCAAAAAGTTGAAAATAGAGCTACCATATGATCCAGAAATTGCACTACTGGGTATTTACCCCAACGATACAAATGTAGGGATCCGAAGGGGTACGTGCACCCCGATGTTTATAGCAGCAATGTCCACAATAGCCGAACTGTGGAAAGAGCCAAGATGTCCATTGACAGATGAATGGATAAAGAAGAGGTGGTATATATATACGATGGAATATTATGCAGCCATCAAAAGGAATGAGATCTTGCCATTTGCAACGACGTGGATGGAACTGGAGGGTATTATGCTGAGCGAAATAAGTCAAACAGAGAAAGACATGTATCATATGACCTCACTGATATGAGGAATTCTTAATCTCAGGAAACAAACTGAGGGTTGCAGGAGTGGGGGGTGGGGTGGAAGGGATGGGGTGACTGGGTGATAGACACTGGGGAGGGTATGTGCTATGGTGAGTGCTGTGAATTGTGCAAGACTGTTGAATCTCAATTCTGTACCTCTGAAACAAATAATGCAATATATGTTAAGGAAAAAAAAAAAGAAGAAGAAGAAGAAGATAGCAGGAGGGGAAGAATGAAGGGGGGGAAATCGGAGGGGTAGACGAACTATGAGAGATGATGGACTCTGAAAAACAAACTGAGGGTTCTAGAGGGGAGGGGGGTGGGAGGATTGGTTGGCCTGGTGATGGGTATTGAGCAGGGCACGTTCTGCATGGAGCACTGGGTGTTATGCACAAACAATGAATCATGGAACACTACATCTAAAACTAATGATGTAATGTATGGGGATTAACATAACAATAAAAAAAGAGAAAAAAAAGATATATTAAGAGCATTTCATTCTAAAGCAGCAGACTACACATTCTTTTCAAGTGCCCATGGGACATTCTCCAGAACAGATCACATACTAGGTCACAAATCAGGCCTCAAGAAGCAAAAAAATATTTAGATCATACCATGCATATTTTCTGACCACAATAATGGGAAGCTTGAAGTCAACCACAAGGAAAAATTTGGAAAGACCACAAATATATGAAGGTTAAAGAACACCCTACTAAAGAATGAATAGGCCAACCAAATTGGACATTTCCTGGTTGGAAATTAAAGAGGAAATAAATACATGGAAACAAATGAAAATGAAAATATTACGGTCCAAAACCTTTGGGATACAGAAAGTGGTCTTAAGAGGGAAGTATATAGCAATACAGGCCTACCTCAAAAAGCAAGAAAAATCACAAATAAATAAACTAACTGTACACCTAAAGGTTAAGCTAGGAAAAAAAAAAAAAACCACCTATGGACAACAGAAGAAGAAAAATAATAAAGATCAGAGCAGAAATAAATGATATAGAAACAAACAAAACAAACAAAGAAGAAAACCCCACTGTAGAATAGATAATGAAATCAGGAGCTGGTTCTTTGAATAAAAATAATAAAATTGATAAACCCCTACCAGACTTATCAAAAAGAAAAGAGAAAGCGCCTAAGTAAATAAAATCACAAAGGAGAGAAGAGAAATAACCAATACCACAGAAATACAAACAGTTATAAGAGAATATTATGAAAAATTATATGCAAACAAATTTGAAAATCTGGAAGAAATGGATAAATTCCCAGAAACATACAAACTTACAAAGCTGAAACAGGAAGGAAAAAAAATGTGAACAGACCAATAACCAGCAAAGAAATTGAATCAGTAATCAAAAATCTCCCAAAAAACAAAAGTACAGGGCCAGCTGGCTTAACAGGGGGAATTCTACCAAATATTTAAAGAGTTAATACCCATTCTTCTCAAACTGTTCCAAAAAACAGAAAAGGAAGGAAAACTTCCAAATTCATTCCAGGAAGCCAGGATTACACTGGTACCATAACAATACAAAGACTCCACTATAAAAGAGAACTACATCTTAATGAAATTGGATGCAAAAATTCTCAATAAAATACTAATGAATCAAATCCAACAGTATATTAAAAGAATCATTTGCCATGATCAAGTGGGATTTATTCCTGGGCTGCAAGGATGGTTCAATATTCACAAATCAATATGATATACCATATTAATAAAAGAAAAGATAAAAACCACATGATCCTCTCAACAGATGCAGAAAAAGCATTTGACAAAGTACAGCATCCATTCATGATAAAAATCCTGAACAAAGTAGGGATACAGGGAACATACCTTGAAATAGTAAAGGTCATATACAAAATCCCAGAGCTATTATCATTCTCAATGGGGAAAAACTGAAAAATTTTCCTCTACAGTTAGAAACAAGACAGGGATGTCTACTCTCACCTCTGTTATTTAACATAGTACTGGAAGACCTGACCTTAGCAATCAGACAACAAACAGAAATAAAACGTATCCTAATCACAAGGAAGAAGTCAAATGTTTTGCAGATGACATGAAACTCTATAGAGAAAACCCAAAAGACTTCACCAAAAAATTGCTAGAACTGATACACAAATTCAGTAAAGTCACAGGATACAAAATCAATGTATAGAAATCTGTTGCATTTCTATACACCAATAATGAAGCAGCAGAAAGAGAAATCAAGGAATTGATCCGATTTATAATAGCACCAAAAACCATAAGATAACTAGGAAAAAACCTAACCAAAGATGTAGAAGATATGTACTCTGAAAACTATAAAACATTGATGAAAGAAACTGAGGATGACACAACGAAATGGGAAGACATTCTATGCTCACAGACTGGAAGAACAAATATTGTTAAAATGTCTACCAAAAGCAAGGTACACATTTAATGCAATCCCTATCAAAATATCACCAGCATTTTTCACAGATAACAAACAATCCTAAAATTTGTATGGAACCAAAAAAGACCCCAAATAGCCAAAGCAATCTTGAAAAAGAAAAGCAAAGGAGGGAAAAGAGGACTAGGGGACCCTCTTCCAACCGGTCCCTGGAATTGAGCTGGATATCTACCAGACGACTCTGAACACCCATGAAATCAGCCTGAGATATAAGAAGATAGATCTGGATCTCTACAAACAGAATATTGCAGACAGTTGGTTTCGAGGTACAAAGTGGGGAGCCATGATTCCGAGGGCAGATATCGGAGGATAAACGGAACGGGGAGGGAACCAGCCATCAGGATCCTACACCACAAGTAAGTGATTACCTCCCGCTCAGGGGACAGGGCACAGACTTGCAGACCAGTAGCAGTGGGGAAAGGACTTTAGGGGGACCCCCAGACAGAAACCCAGAGTGGTGGGGCCATGTGTGCAAACTGGGGGCGGCTGGCAGTTTTAGAAGCACAAAGGGCAGAGAAGTGCCCCGACCTGGTGGCAGGACTGGGAGCGCTGCTGAGGGGGGTGCAACTTAGGACACTGCTGTTTATAGCAGCACAGACAGAAACGGAGACAGTGTGGCCTGGAGAGCCCACTGAAGAACAGACTGAGATCTCTCTGCTCTGAGGCAGAGGGTTGGAAATGGACTCTTCTGCTCTGACTCTCAGAAGAGATGTGGAAAGCCACCAGGGATCTGCCAGAGAACAAAAGCCCCCAAAAAATGGCTTTCACTGAGCCCATCCTCCACCAGAGGGGGGCAGGGCAACTCTGCTCAAACAAGGCTACCTGAGTAACAGCGCAGCAGTCCCCTCCCCCAGAAGACAGGCTGGGAAAACAAGAGGCCAGCAATCCTCAGGTCCTTAGAAAACAGGTGCATCTTGCTTGGGCTCTGGTCATTAATTTGGTCCTTCAACCACCCCTCAACAGAACGACTAGGAGGAGGAACCCCAAAATAGGAAAGACTCCGAAATTATGACTTATGCCACAGACTTACAAATGGATTCAGATATAACCAAGATGTCGGAGATGGAATTCAGGCTAGCAATTGTGAAGACAATGGCTAGAATGGAGAAGTCAATTCATGGCAACATAAAGTCTCTAAGGGCAGAAATGACAGCTGCATTGGCAGAACTTAAAAATGCTATCAATGAGATCCAATCCAATCTAGATAATCTAACAGCTAGGGTAAATGAGGTAGAAGAATGAATTAGTGATCTAGACCAATTGAAAGAAAAGAAGGATAAAGAGAAGGCCAGGGAAAAACAACTCAGAATCCATGAAAAGAGAATCAGAGAAATAAGTGACACCATGAAATGTTCCAATGTCAGAATTGTTAGAATCCCTGAGGGGGTGGAGAGAGAGAGAGCACTAGAAGAATATTTGAGCAAATCGTAGCTGAGAACTTTCCTAATCTGGGGAATGAAACACACATTCATGTCCTAGAGGCAGAGAGGACCCCTCCCAAGATCAAGGAAAACAGGCCAACACCCCAGCCTGTAATAGTAAAACTAGCAAATCTTAAAACCAAGGAAACCATCTTAAGGGCAGTTAGGGGGAAGAGATTCCTTACGTACAGAGGAAGGAACATCAGAATAACGTCAGACCTATCCACAGAGACCTGGCAAACCAGAAAGGCCTGGCAAGATATATTCAGGGTACTAAACAAGAAGAACATGCAGCCAAGAATACTTTACCCAGCAAAGCTGTCATTTAGAATGGATGGAGAGAGGCAGAGCTTCTAAGACCGGTAGAAACTGAAAGAATATGTGACCACTAAGCCGGCCCTGCAAGAAATTTTAAGGGGGGTTCTATAAAAGGAGAAAAACCCCAAGAGTGATATACAACAGAAATTTACAAGGACAATCTATAAAACAAGGTCTTCACAGGAAACATGATGACCATTAATTCGTATCTTTCAATAATCACTCAACATGAACAGCCTAAATGCTCCCATAAAATGGCACAGGGTTGCAGATTGGGTAAAAAGACAGGACCCATCCATATGCTGTCTACAAGAGACTCATTCTGAACCTAAAGATACATCCAGACTGAAAGTGAAGGGATGGAGATCCATCTTCCATGCCAGCAGACCTCAAAAGAAAGCTGGGGTAGCAATTCTGATATCAGACAAATTAGATTTTAAACTAAAGTCTGTAGTTAGAGACACAGAAGGACACTATATCATTCTTAAAGGGTCTATCCAACAAGAAGATCTAACAATTGTAAATATCTACGCCTCCAACATGGGAGCAGCCATCTACATAAGCCAACTGTTAACCAAAATAAAGAGTCATACTGATAATAATACATTAAATGTAGGAGACCTCAATACTCCACTCTCAGCAATGGACAGATCATCTAAGCAGAAAATCAAAAAGAAACAAGAGCTTTGAATGACACACTGAACCAGATGGACCTCATATGTATTTTTTTTTTAAGATTTTATTTATTTGACAGAGAGAGACACAGCGAGAGAGGGAACACAAGCAGGGGGAGTGGGAGAGGAAGAAGCAGGCTTCCCGCTGAGCAGGGAGCCCGATGTGGGGCTCGATCCCAGGACCCCGGGATCATGACCTGAGCCAAAGGCAGACGCTTAACGACTGAGCCACCCAGGCCCCCCTGGACCTCATATGTATTTATAGAATATTCCACCCTAAAACAACAGAATACTCATTCTTCTCGAGCGCACATGGAACTTTCTCCAGAATAGACCACATACTGGGTCACAAATCAGGTCTCAACTGATACCAAAAGATTGAGATTATTCCCTGCATATTCTCAGACCACAATGCTTTAAAACTGGAACTCAATCACAAGAAAAAATTTGGCAGAAATTAAAACACTTGGAAGCTAAAGACCACTCTGCTCAAGAATGTTTGGGTCAACCAGGAAATCAAAGAACTTAAACAATTCATGGAAATCAATGAAAACGAAAACACATCGATCCAAAACCTATGGGATACTGCAAAGGTGGTCCTAAGGGAGAAATACATAGCCATCCAAGCCTCACTCAAAAAAACAGAAAAATCCCGAATTCACCAACTAACTCTACACCTTAAAGAACTAGAGAAAAAGCAACAAACGATACCTAAGCCATGCATTAGAGGAGAAATATTTAAGATTAGAGCAGAGATCAATGAATTAGAAACCAGAAACACAGTAGATCAGATCAAAGAAACTAGAAGTTGGTTCTTTGAAAGAATTAATAAGATCGATAAACCACTGGCAAGACTTACCCAAAGGAAAAGAGAAAGGACCCAAATTAATAAAATTATGAAATAGAGGGGAGAGATCATGACTAACACCAAGGAAATAGAAAAAATTATTAGAAATTAATATCAATAACTATATGCCAATAAGCTGAGCAACCTGGATGAAATGGAGGCCTTCCTGGAAACCTATAAGCTGCCAAGACTGAAACAGGAAGAAATTGACAACCTGAATAGGCCAATAACCAGTAACAAGATTGAAGCAGTGATCAAAAACCTCCCAAAAAACAAAAGAGTCCAGGGCCTGATGGATTCCCTGGGGAATTCTACCAAACATTCAAAGAAGAAATAATACCTATTCTACTGAAGCTGTTTCAAAAAATAGAAACAGAAGGAAAACTTCCAAACTCATTCTATGAGGCCAGCATTACCTTAATCCCCAAACCAGACAAAGACCCCGTCAAAAAGTAGAATTTCAGACCAATATCCCTGATGAATATGGATTCCAAAATCCTCAACAAAATCCTAGCTAATAGGATCCAACAATACATTAAAAGGATCATCCACCACGACCATGTGGGATTTATCCCTGGGATGCAAGGGTGGTTCAACATTCGCAAATCAATCAATGTGATAGAACACATTAATAAGAGGAGAGAGAACCATATGGTCCTCTCAATTGATGCAGAAAAAGCATTTGACAAAATACAGCATCCTTTCTTGATTAAAACTCTTCAGAATATAGGGATAGAGGGAGCATTCCTCAAGTTCATAATAGCCATCTATGAAAAACCCACAGCAAATATCATCCTTAATGGGGAAAAGCTGAGAGCCTTTTCCCTTAAGATCAGGAACACAACAAAGATGCCCACTTTCGCCACTATTGTTCAACATAGTACTAGAAGTCCTAGCAACAGCAATCAGACAACAAAATGGAATAGAAGGTATTCAAATTGGCAAAGAAGAAGTCAAACTCTCTCTTTGCAGATGACATGATACTTTAAGTGGAAAACCCAAAAGACTCCACCCCCAAATTACTAGAACTCATACAGCAATTCAGTAATGTGGCAGGGTACAAAATCAATGCACAGAAATCAGTTGCTTTCTTATACACTAACAACACAACTGTAGAAAGAGAAATTATGGAAACAATTCCATTTACAATAGCACCAAAAACCATTAGATAACTCGGAATAAACCTAACCAAAGAAGTAAAGGATCTATACTCTAGGAACTACAGAACACTCATGAAAGAAATTGAAGACACAAAAAAATGGAAAAACATCCCATGCTCATGGATCGGAAGAATACACATTGTTAAAATGTCTATGCTACCCCGAGCGATCTATACCTTCAATGCCATCCCGATCAAAATTCCAATGACATTTTTCAAAGTGCTGGAACAAACAATCCTAAAATTTGTATGGAATCAGAAAAGACCCTGAATCGCCAAGGAAATGTTGAAAAAAGAAAACAAAGCTGGGGATATCACGTTGCCCGATTTCAAGCTATATTACAAAGCCATGATCACCAAGACAACATGGTATTGGCACAAAAACAGACATATAGACTAATGGAACAGAATAGAGAACCCAGATATGGACCTTCAACTCTATGGTCAAATAATCTTTGACAAAGCAGGAAAAAATATGCAATGGAAAAAAGATAGTCTCTTCAATAAATGGTGCTGGGAAAATTGGACAGCCACATGCAGAAGAATGAAACTCGACCATTCTCTAACACCATACACAAAGATAAACTCAAAGTGGATGAAAGACCTCAATGTGAGACAGGAATCCATCAAAATCCTAGAGGAGTACCTAGGCAATAACCTCTTTGACATCGGCCACAGCAACTTCTTTCAAGATTCATCTCCAAAGGCTAGTGAAACAAAAGCAAAAATGAACTTTTGGGACTTCATCAAGATTAAAAGCTTCTGCACAGCAAAAGAAACAGTCAACAAAACAAAGAGGCAACCCACAGAATGGGAGAAGATATTTGCAAATGACACTACAGACAAAGGGATGATATCCAAATCTATAAATAACTTCTCAAACTCAACACCACAAAATCAATAAAGTCAAAAAACGGGCAGAAGACATGGACAGACAGTGCTCCAAAGAAGATAGACAAATGGCTAACAGACACATGATAAAATGTTCATTATCATTAGCCATCAGGGAAATCCAAATCAAAACCACATTGAGAAACCACCTTACACCAGTTAGAATGGCAAAAATGGACAGGGAAAGAAACAACAAATGTTGGAGAGGTTGTGGAAAAAGGGGAACCCTCTTACACTGTTGGTGGGAATGCAAGTTGGTACAGCCACTTTGGAAAACAATGTGGAGGTTCCTCAAAAAATTAAAAATAGAGCTACCCTATGACCCAGCAATTGCACTCCTGGGTATTTACCCCGAAGACACAGATGTAGTGTAAAGAAGGGCCATATGCACCCCGATGTTCACAGCAGCAATGTCCGCAACAGCCAAACTGTGGAAAGAGCCACGATGCCCTTCAACAGATGACTGGATAAAGAAGATGTGGTCCATATACAATGAAATATTACTCAGCCATCAGAAAGGATGAATACCCAACCACTACATCAACATGGATGGGACTAGTGGAGATTATGCTAAGTGAAATAAGTAGAGAAAGTCAATTATCATATGGTTTCACTTATTTGTGGAAATAAGGAATAGCATGGGGACATTAGGAGAAGGAAGGGAAAAATTAAGGGGGCGATATTGGAGGTAGAGATGAACCATGAGAGACTATGGACTCTGAGAAACAAACTGAGGGTTTTAGAGAGGAGGAGGGTGGGGGGATGGGTTAGCCTGGTGATGGGTATTAAGGAGGACACGTACTGCATGGAGCACTCAGTGTATATGAAAACAATGAATTGTGGAACACTACATCAAAAACTAATGATGTAATGTATGGTGACTAACATAACAATAAAATAAAAATTAAAAAAAATAAAAATAGAAAGTAAAAAGTTCATTAAAATTATTTTTAAATGTTTTCCTATCCCAGAAACTGCTTAAAAACTCACATGTTCCAGGACTGGATTTTGTGATATCGTCTAAAAATAAAAATTATGATTAAGACAAAAAAACAACAAAATACACAGCAGATACACACACACACAATTTCAATTGTTATAAGTCTCCTTCCTGGCAGTTGCCTCAAGAGGAAAATTTAACTCTTTACAGGATAGGAGTTGAGAACTAGGCACCACAGAGAGAAAGACATTGTCAAAACTATCATATCTTCCATCCTATTCTCTTAAAGCTTATTTATCATTTCTAAAATTCATTTTCTCTCCTCTAAGTGGCCTTTGGCCTTTTACTCTCCCTATTAAGATGGTACTTCACTGGATAGTCTCTTCCTATCTGTGATGCCCCATGAAGGTGAAAATTAATAAATTTGTATGTTTTGTCTCCTGTCAATCTGTCTGTTATCAGTTTAATTCATAGGACCCCAGGAACTAAGATCTTACTAAAGTTTTAACTTAAATTTTTCCTCCCTTACAATTGCTTGGCTATTCATTATTATTAGTATTACTTTGTGCTTAAGAATTTTGAAATTAGCCTAATTTGTCATCAGGAATTTGTGGAGAATGTACTTTGGTAGTCACAAAATATTTGCAAATGTAGAAGAAAATGTTCTTATTATGATGTCACTTGCCTGAAATTTATCACAACCATGTGTTGTATTTCATCCAGTGCTGCTGCCCAAAAATGACCAGAAACTTTGAAGGATACAAAAGTTGAAGCTAACAGTGTTGGAAGGTTTGAGGAATTCCTGTCCACCATCCCTTTTAGAGTCAAGACCTAATTGAAAACATTTGGCTGACGAATGAATGTTGCAATTTGGTTAAAGAAACTGGAGATCGGTGGCCTCATTGTGTCTGTCCAGAACGCAAGTGTTCAACCCCTTATCAAATGTATGATTAGCAAATATCTTCTCCCATTCACCAGGTGGCCTTTTCATTTTATTGAATGATTTCCCTCAGTGTGCAAAAGCTTTTTATTTTGATGTAGTCCCAGTAGTTTAATTTTGCTTCTGTTTCCACTACCTTAGGAGACCTATCTAGAAAAATGTTGCTGTGGCCCATGTCAGAGATGGTTTCAGGTCTCACATTTAGGTCTTTATTTTTTTTTAAGATTTTATTTATTTTTTGACAGAGAGAGACGTAGTGAGAGAGGGAACACAAGCAGGGGGAGTGGGAGAGGGAGAAGTAGCTTCCTGTGGAGCAGGGAGCCCGATGTGGGGCTCAATCCCAGGACCCTGAGATCATGACCTGAGCTGAAGGCAGACGTTTAATGACTGAGCCACCCAGGCGCCCCACATTTAGGTCTTTAATCCATTTTGAGTTTATTTTTGTGTATGGTGTAAGAAAGTGACCCAGTTTCACTCTCTTGCATGTAGCTCTCCAGTGTGTTGTATACATATACATATATATTCATATATCACAAACACAAAGGAATATTACCCAGCCATATAAAAGAATGAAATCTTGACAATTTTGACAACTTAGTGGACCTTAAGGGTATTATGCTAAATGGAATATATCAAAGAGAGACAAATACCATATGATTTCACTTATAGGTGGAATCTAACAAGTGAAATAAAAGAACAAAACAGAAACAGACTCATAGATATAGAGAAAAAATCTGTTGGTTACCAGAGATGGGGAGTGTTGGCGGTGGGCAAAATAGGTGAAGGAGGCTAAGAAGTACAATCTTTTAGCTATGAAATAAATATAACTTAGGGAAATAAAGTAAAGCATAGGAAATAAAGTCAATAATATTTTAATAACTTTGTATGGTGACAGATAGTATTTGGACTTTGCGGGGATCAGTTCATAACATATAAAAATATCAAATAACTATGATGTATACCTGAAATTGATAGGATATTGTATGTCAATTATACTTCAACTAATAAAAAAATAAAAATAAAAGGAACAATATGAAAATACCTAGTAGAATAGATTATTATTACAATTGCCTTCCCCATGAGTCCCTAGATTCATTATAATAAGTCACAGGATATTGAGCTCACCCAGATGGGGAGCTGAGCCCTGCCTTATCCTGGGGGGAAAGAATTAAGCCTATAGAGAATTATTAAAGATGCTGATTCAATCCTTCTATTCTGAACAGTGGATCCAGATCCCTAACAACAAAGGGCCTGAGTTCTTGAAGAATAGATATCATACCTGCAGTGATGCTCATGGGCTGTGATTTGTTAGGATATATGTGTTGAAAAAGTTCTCAGTGGAAAAGATGTGGCATTGGCTACAGGATGTGGAATCCCCATTCCTCTCCCTGGACCAGCGATCAGCATTGTTATCTGTTTTAAAAATTATATTTATTTTTTATTAAGTTAGAATAGTTTTATAAATTATATTTATTTAAAGTACACAACATGATGGGGGGAACTTGGGACGTTGGCAGAGTAGGAGGACCCTGAGCTCACCCTGTCCCACGTTTTCAACTAGATATCATCAACATACAAGTCAATAAAAGGGAGAGTGACTGAAGCCTGACAGAACAAACTGCACAACTAAATATAGAGAAGAAGATGCATTTGAAAAGTTAAGAAGATCAGAAAGGTGACAGGAGGTTGCCCACAGGAGAGAGGGAGCTGTTCACACAGAGAGTGTAGAGAGATGGGTCCTCACCAGGGAGCCCACATGGGGGAGACTACCCCATAATATTTGTCTTTAAAATCCAGAAGGGCTGAATTCCATGGGTTTTTAAAACAGTGGGACATGGATCCTGGAGATTTAAAAGTCAACTGACTCAGCACTTAGTGAGCCAGGAGAGCAAGTGACACCTGGGTCATGACCCGTAAAGATACAGCAGCATGTGCAGAGGGGCAATATAAAAAAAAATGGCAATTTACACAATACTGGGGGTGAATGGGAGATAGATCTGTTCATACTGATTTCTGAGCATGTTGGGGAACTTCTCTGAAAAGGAGTGAGCTGGCAGTTGCCATTTTCCTCCCCTGCCCACCAGCATAAGCACAGAGCCACCTGCAGGGAGTGGGGCTGCACAGACACTTGAAGCCTCAGCCCAGGGCTCATGGCACATTCTATTAAAGCTGTGAATGCCCCCGAAAAAAAAAAAAAAAGGAGTGGGGGAAGAACTTAAGTGAGTTCTTCCCTGTTAGGGAATTGACCATAGTTCTGAACTTCTAGAATTGAAGAATCACAGTGCTGTGGACTGAATTATGACCCCCCCCCATTCATATGTTGAAACCCTAATTCCAGTACCTTAGAACGCATATTTGAAGACAGGATCTTTAAAGCAGCAATTAACTGGGGCACCTGGGTGGCTCAGTTGTTAAGCATCTGCCTTCGGCTCAGGTCATGGTCCCAGGGTCCTGGGATCGAGCCCCGCGTCGGGCTCCCTGTTCTGTGGGAAGCCTGCTTCTCCCTCTCCCGCTCCCCCTGCTTGTGTTCCCTCTCTCTGTGTGTCTCTCTCTGTCAAATAAATAAATAAAATCTTTAAAAAAAAATAAAGCCGCAATTAACTAAAACGAGGCCATTAGAGTGGACCCTGATCCAGAATGACTGGTGTCATAAGAAGAGAAGATTTGAACACACAGAGAGACACCAGGGATGCACAGACATGTGAAGACACAGACAGAAGTTACCATCTACAAGCCAAGGAGGGATGTCTCAGGAGAAACCAACCCTGATAGCCCCTTGATCTTTACAGAACTGCATCCTCCAGAACTGTGAGAAATAAATTTCTGTTGTTTTGGCTACTCAGTTGTTGTTGTTGTTGTTGTTGTTGTTGTTGTTTTTTGTATTTTGTTGTATCAGCCTTAGCAAACTAACACATATATTTCCATCACAATTTGCCACACACACATTCGTTAACAACCACAAACACACACACAAAAAGAAAGATAGTGTATATCTTCCACTTGTAGAGGGGAGTCACCTTGGGGATTAGGATTTCAACATATAAATGGGGGGACACAATTCTGTCCATAACGGTACAGGCAATTAGCTATAGAAATCTGAAGTTTGGCATAGAGGTACTGGTCACAGATATAACATGGGAAGTCTTCAGGATTTAGTATTTGAACCCATTGGACTAGATGAGGTCACTAAGGGAATGTGTGAAATAGAAAAGGAATGTTACTTAGGAGTGGAAACATGTGCAGTCCTTGCCCTGCCATTTAGTAGACATGTGACCTTGTGCAAACCCACTCAAAGCCCTAGTGGCCTCATTTTTGAGGTGGCACTCATAATATACTCTTTACAGAGTTAATTGGGAGTAATCTGCATAATTCAGAGATAATTCAAAAGTTAGATAAAATTATTGGTGTAAAATGACCCATATTGGAGTAAATTATGTCAAATACATATTCCAATGCCTCTATTCCTATGTTATATCAAAAGCATTATATACTCATTAACAGAATAGACCCAGAATCACTCATTCATTGAATAATAATAATAATAATAATAATAATTAATATGTATTGGATGTTGTCAACATGCCAGGTATCAAATCAAGGCATATATTGGGACAATGGAGAATATAATAATAACCAGGATAGACACAGACCTTACCTTCACAGAGTTTAAAAATTAAAATGATATTCTGCAAATCTTTTAATGTGCATATCAAAAAAAAATGGAAGACAAGTAAATTTAAGAGGCTTGACTAATAGCCAGAACTAGCTAGTTCCAGTGCAATGTGCAAACGCAGTCTTAGTAATTATGCTCCCCCAAATCTTTACACAAATTGAAGAGTAAATTAATTATGGTTCAATTAGGGACCAGTGCTAAAGGAATAAGAAATAGTATCCAGTGAAGTTATTCCAGAATATATGTAAAAATGTATAGCTGTCAGCTAAAGACATTGAAGAAAAGAAAATTGCAGACCAATGTACTTTATGAATATAGATACAGAAATCCTCAGAAAAATAGCAAATCAAACCCTGCAGAGCATATTAAAAGCATTATACATGATGACTAAGTGAGATTTAGTACAGGAATGCAAGGACAGTTCAACATACAAATATCAATTCATGTAATTCAAGAAGGAAACTGTTTCAATGTGGTAAGGTAATATAATTTTAAAAACCCACACCTAACATCATACTCAATTGTGAAAAACTAAGATTACTTCCTAAAATCAGGAACAAGTCAATGGCGTCCACTTTTTCCACTTTTACCACTTCTATTCAACATTGTGTTGAAGTTCTAGCCAAAGTAATTAGGCAAGCAAAAGAAATAAAGACTCCCAAAATGAAAAGGGAGTAGTAAAATTATCTATATTCACAAATGGCATGATTTTTAATGTATACAATCCTGAAGAATCCACAAAACTGTTAAAGCTAATAAATGAATTCACCAAAGTTTCAAGACACTTGATCAAAACACAAAATACAGTTGTATTTTTGTACACTAGCAATAAACACCCCAAAAGGAAATTAACAGAATAAGTCTATTTACAATAGCATGGGAGAAAGATAAGACTTAGGAATAAATTAAAGAATGTTTAAGACTTGTACACTGAAACAACAAACTATTGATGAAAATATTGAAGACCTAAATGAATAGAAAGACATCCATGTCTATGAATGGGAAGACCAAATATGGCTAAGATGGCAACACTCCCCAAAGTGATCCATGGATTTAATGCAATGCCTATCAAAACCCCAATGTTTTTGTTGTCATTGTTGCAAAAATTGAAAAGCCAATTCTCAAATTCGTATTGAATTACAAGGGACCCAGCATAGTCAAAACGATAATGGAAAGAAAAAACCCGCAAATTTACAGACCTCACATTTTCCAATTTCAAAACTTACTACAACTCTATAGTAATCAAAATTGTGGTCCTAACATAACAAAAGATGAGTGGTACAGAACTGGAAGTACAGAAATAAACTCATACATCTGTGGCAATTGATTCTAGACAAGGATGCTAAGACCATTCAATGGGGAAAAAATAGTTTCTTCAGCAAATAACACTGGGACAACTGGATATATAGCTATTAAAGAATGAAGCTGAACCCCTATCTAATATCATAGTGAAACATACATACATACATACATACGTACATACATATATATATAAAGGATCAGGGACCTAATTATAAGGGCTAAAATTATGCAACTCTTAAAAGAAAATACAGAAGGAACACTTCATGAGTCTGGATTTGGCAATGGTTTCCTAAATATGACACCCCAAACAAAAGAAACAAAAGAAAAATAGATTGGACTTCATGAAAAAAAATTTCTTTGTCAAAGGACACTATGAAAAAAGTGAAAAAAAAAACAGCCCAGAGATGAAAGAAAATATTTGCAAATGATCTATCTATAAGGGATCTAATAATCAGAATATATAAAGAATTCATTTCTTAAGAACAACAACAACAACAAATAATGCAATTAAAAGTGGAACAAAGACCTGAATAAATACTGCTCCAAAAAAAGATAAAGTGACCAAAAGTACATAAACAGATGCACAATATCATCAGTCTTTAGGGAAGTACAAATCAAAACCAACAAGGAAATATGTCTTCACACCCACCAGGATTATTACAAAAAAAATTTAAGTGGAAAATAAAAAGTATTGGTGAAGATGTAGAGAAATCAGAACGTACAATGCAGGGCTTGCAGGAATATAAAGGGTGTGTCACTGTGAAAAAATTTGGCAGTTCTCCCATAAGTTAATCACAGAGTTATCACATGACCCAATGAGTCCACTCCTAGCTGTACACCTGAAATAATTGAAAACAGGCATTCAAACAAAATTTGTAGAGAAATGTTCATAGACATTCTATTCGCAATAGCCAAAGGTAGAAATAGCCAAAATACCCAACAAATTCACCCAATGTCCATCAGCAGATGAATAGGTAAATATAATATGGTGAAGGCACACAATGGAATAGTATTCAGCTACAAGAGCGAGTGAAATACTGGCACATGCTACAATGTGGATGAACAAGACATTATGCTAAGTGAAAGAATCCAAACACAAAAAGCCACAAAATGTATGATTTCATATACATGGAATATCGACAATAGGTAGATCCTTAGAGACAGAAAGCAGATTAGTGTTTGCCAAGGCCTGGAGAAAGAAAGCAAATGAAGAGTGACTAGGTAGGGGGTACATCTGGAGCGATGAGAAAGTTCTGGAACTAGATGTTGGTTATGGTTGCAATATTCTGTGAATGCACTTAATTTCACTGATTTGTATACTTAAAAAATTTTTATGCTAAATTTATGTTATGCGTATTTTAATACAATAAAAAAATAAGCTCATTTTTAAAGAAGAAAATGTTAGGTCATTGCTGTGGTGGACACCAATAATTATATGATTGAATTTTAAAGAAAATCTATGAGCACTGGGTGATATACTCAACTAATGAATCATTGAATATTATATCAAAAACTAATGATGTACTATACTTTGGCTAATTGAATTTAAATAACAAAAATAAAAAATAAAATTCTTGATTGTCTTCTCTCTTGAAAAAGAAAAGAAAATCTATAGCGACATGTACCAAAATTACTGTAATGAGCAAATAGTTCAGACTCTCTCCTCCACTACCTGACAAATCTTTGAGTAGAGACTTGATTCTTATGTTCGGTAAACAGTGTTTGGCAGTATAAAAACTTAAAATGGTGTTTTATTCATAAAAGTAATCATTAATTTGATTACAATGAAATTGTAATTATTCAATAGGGAGAAAAATCCCCAAAGCTTCTTTCCCTCCAATTTCACTCCGCTGACATATACATCACCCTCTGTCTCCCTCCTGAATGCTCCAGAGGATAAAATGAGTGTCTTGTGATTACACGGGTTTTATGACACACTAGGTCCTTTGAGAGTGGGCATAAATTTCTCGTTCTGGAAACACTATGAGCCATCCTCACTCCTTTTGCAAAAAGTTTTCATAGGAAAAAATAAGGGTTTCTTTCTAACTTAAACCTATTCTGATTTTAAAACTTAAGAATGTATTCTTTAGACATGCATTTGAACAGAATCTAACATGTCTGCCACCAATGACTTGGAGATTTCCAATATTTTTAGTGCTTCTCAAATCCCATGGCTACCTTCCTAATTTTTAATGCCACATCCATTGAATTCATGGGTTTTACCAATCTTTGAAGTAAAATACTCCCCATTATTCAACATTTCAACTCTCCATACAGGGAGATGCTGCTGCTAGCTCACCATCAGTAAGTGACATCCTTGGGTTTGTTTATTTCTGTTTGTTCATTTGTTTGTTTTTTATGGTATTTAAGATGAACTGGGATCACAGACTTTCTGGTAATTCCAGTTAAGGTTGATGAACACGGATCCATTTCAATAATCTGACTTGCTCTTCTTGAGGTCTTTGGTATTTTGGCAGGTTACCTACAGCCAGGAGTAGAGTTTGTGACTACATAATTCACTTAAAATTTGAATTAAAAACGTTTTCACAACTGTCACTATGCTATCTTTCTTTGTCATAATGTCACAGGACTTGGGGTGAGATCACATTTTCAAGAATGATTATTTATTGGGCAGTTTTGGTGAATCTCTGCAAATGATCAAACCTCCTCCTTTACTGGGAATGTTATTTTTGTACTAAGAATCTGAATGTTGGGTGTAGCTCCAGTACCAGCACTGAGCAGCTCTGGGACTTTGGGTAAACCACTGAACATTTCCAGAAATAGATCAGATCACCACAACGGTTTCTACTTCCTCAAAAATTCTATTGAACTGTTACCTCGTGATTGACCTTATGGCTGCCATCTCTTGGTGACATTCATACATTTTCTTCATACGTGAGTCCACAAAGTTTACATATCTCCATGGAGGGGACACTTATATCCACAGGGAACAATATGGTTTTGAGTTCTGTCCTTTACTTTTCTATGTCCTCATCAGCTCATTTGAGATGACTCTCTATATGGGGTAATCCCCTCATTGTGTCATGGCTCAGTTGCTCGTATCTGTCCTCATTCACTTCTCCTCTCTCATATCCACATTATGAAGCCACCCATATCTTTGCAGCTCTCGATGCTTCCCCGGGTTGCAGGGGGTCAGAATCCATCTCCCAGATGCTTTTTCAGAGCGTCAGTGCTGCCCTGCTCTGCTACATGCAAAGCAGACGATTGTCTCAGCATTGTGGCTCAGTGAGGTCCACACCGGTTCAGCTTCTGTGCATAAATTTCAGCAAACGCATGAAGCTTTCTGAGCCCCATTTTTGCATATGCATGATGGAAACCCTACATGTATTTTGAAAATCTGTGAATAAACATGTGTGTTCAAGTTCATTTTTCTTGGTCAACTTCCTGTTTTAGAGATGAATAAATTTCACTCCCTGGGATTTAGAAAGGGATAACCTTTGAGTTTATAGCTGCTCTGTTCTTAACACCTGGCTGGATTCTAATCATGATGAATTTACTCTTCCTTTTAAAAGACAAGGAAGAAAAAATTAATGTCTTTGTAAGAAGGACCCCAGAACTTTTCAAGGACATCTGAAGCACACTGAGATTGTCCATGTTTGTCAATGGGGATTTCTGGCTTCTCACATTGTCCCACAGTTTGTTTTCTTCCACCTGCATAAGAGGAAAGAATAATCTGGGTCACCAGTGCATGACTTTGACGGTTTCAAGAGTTCTTTCCTGACAATACTGCGGTGACATTACACTGAGCATTCCTTACCTATGCCTTTATATTTCTCTGCTCCATGTACCCATTCTTTTTTTTCCTATTTTTGTTTTTTCATTATGTTCAGTTAGCCATGAACCCATTCTAATGAACTGTTTCACAATTTGCTCATTCAGTGACTATTGATTAAGGGATTTTTGTGTACCAGACACTGGGCTAGGCACTGGGGACCCAGAAGCAAGCAAAGCAAACAGAAAGCCAGGAGTCCATGGAATTTAAACTCTAGCAGAGTGAGACAGGTGCAAACATAGCAACTTAGAATAGCATATGTGTTCCATTGTGATAAGTACTATGAATAAAAATAAAGCAGGAAAGGAAAAGAAGGAAGCTGGGAAGGGTTTCAACATTAAATAGCATCTTTGCTTCAGTGTATGAAGTGTTGAATCACTATATTGTACACCTAAAACTAATATTACACTGTAGGTTAACTAACTGGAATTTAAATAGACACTTTTTAAAAATACCACTTTTGCTTCAATGAAAGATGAATTCTTAAAAATATCCTGAAGGAGGTAAAAAATCGAGTTTGTGGATAGATGTCTTGGGGGAAAGTCATTGCAAGCCTTGCTACAAGACAACAGTGGTTCTAAAAGCAATATGATCATATTGTATCCTAACATAATCTTCCAGCTGCTGTGTTGGGAACACTCTAAAGGGAACTAATGGGGAAAGCAGGAAGACAAGTTAAGATATTAGATCAATAATCCAGGTACAAATGATTGTGGCATAGGCCAGGGTGGTAGCAGGGAGGCTGCAAGAAGTGATGAGAATCTGAATTTAATGTTAAAGCAAAAATTTTCTGACTGTGGGATTTAAGAGAAAGAGAAATGTCATGGTGGACTCCACGTGGTCATTAGCTGAGAGAGGGAGTAGCACAGGCATGATTTTAGTGCCTCTGCAGTGTTTCATCATATGAAATGCCATCTTTTACCCAAGAAAAACCTCATCACTAAACATTCAGGCTGACTCCAGATGTTGCTACTATAAGTAATATTTTAATAAAATGTGCCAAGAACTTTGCATGAATGTCCGTTTTCCCCTCAGCTATGCATATTTTCATGTCTCTCCAAACTGGCCTTCAGGAAGATGATGCAACATCATCCATGGAGCAGTAGAGGCTTTCAAGAAAATGGGTTTAAATTATGTTTAAAGTCTGCTAACTGATATAATCACTCGAGGCCTTATATTCTGTACCCTCCACTCACCACAGGTGGTCTTTTTGTCCCACTCCCAGCTGCACGTGAAGATGGGACTAGTCAATGTAAGTTCTCCAGAAGTCTTTGTACTCTTGGGCTTCTCTGCACGACCCTCACTAGAACCTTTCCTCTTCATCGTTGTCTCAGGGTTTTATGTGGTGTCTATCTTGGTCAATGGCATCATCATTCTGGTTTCCTGCATGGATGTGCACCTCCACACTCTTATGTACTTCTTTCTTGCCAACCTCTCCTTCCTGGACATTAGCTTTACCACAAGCATTGTCCCACAACTCCTGGTCAACCTCTGGGGACCACAGGAAAAAATAAGCTATGGAGGGTGTGTGGTCCAGTTCTATATCTCCCACTGGCTGGGGGCAACTGAATGCATCCTCCTGGCAGTCCTGTCCTATGACCACTGCTGCCATCTGTAGGCCACTGCATTACACTGTCATCATGCATCCACAACTTTGCCTCAGCTTGGCCCTTGCCTCGCAGCTTGGGGGTCTGACCACCAGCATGGTGGGTTCTACACTCACTATGCTCCTGCCACTCTGTGGGAACAATTGCATTGACCACTTCTTCTGTGAGATGCCCCTCATTATGCAACTGGCTTGCGTGGACACCAGCCTCAATGAGATAGAGATGTATGTGGCCAGCTTTATCTTTGTTGTCTTGCCCCTGGGTCTCATCCTGGTCTCATACAGCTACATCGCCGGGGCTGTGATGAAGATCGGGTCAGCAGAAGGACGGAGGAAGGCCTTTAACACCTGCTCTTCCCACCTGGCCATTGTGGCTCTGTTCTACAGGAGCATCATCTTTATGTATCTCCAGCCAGCCAAGAGTAACTCTCACGAACAGGGCAAGTTCATAGCCCTCTTCTACACTGTTGTCACCCCGATGCTGAACCCCCTGATTTACATGCTCAGGAACAAGGATGTGAAGAAGGCTCTCCGGCGCATTGTGTTAGAGAACTGCTGTGGCTTTGCAGGGTCATGGGGACATATTTAGAGACTAGTAACTTGTGAGAGGAAAGAAAAGATCGAAAGATATGAAAATTGATTAGGGAGGCAGGATACTTGCCAATATTGCTTGAGTTCAAGGTAGGTGACAATCTGATATGAATGTGCTCATATATCATTTTCAGGACAAGGTAAAGAAAAAGTTTTTTCTGTTTTATTTTTTGCTAATAATCCTATTAGTTGTTTATATTGTTATATACATGTAATATGTATGCAGTCTTATTGTTAGTTGCTTGTATAGTTATATATGTTAATTGTTATTTTTTTAATTGTTTAGAGTAATTGCCTTTGGAGATGATGATCTGTGTGAAGTCTTTTTCATTTTTTTCCCTAATATGTGTAACAACTCCACAAGGCAAATATTATTAATCTCATAAATGTTAACTAATTACAAAACTATTAAGATTTTATGTTGAGATTTAACTCTAGATCTATCTATCCATAACATATTCACCATTTTGCCTGTGACCCATTGTGATATAATAAGAAATATATATAAATTCACTCTTTGTGTCTGATGGCACAGAGTTTCTAAGACCCTTGGAATTTCCTGAGTGACTTGGGTGAGAGGTACATCTTTTGTTATTCATAATGAGGCCATTTCTATCATACCTGATTTATGCCAATGAGCTCTCAAATTTGGGGGGTCTGTGCTAACTCTGGGTGTTAGTGTCAGAATTTCATTTAATATAGGTGTCCAGAGAGTTGGAGAGTTGGTTATTGGTGGGAAAAATCTCACACATTTAGTGTCGAAGTGTTGGGAATAAAACAGTTTATACCCCTTTGGGAGGAGGAGTTGGAAAATGCAAGCATCTCAAGAGTAGAACTGTGGGGGCGCCTGGGTGGCTCAGTTGTGAAGTGTCTGCCTTCAGCTCAGGTCATGATCCCAGGGTCCCAGGATCAAGCCCCTCATCGGGCTCCCTGCTCCATGGGAAGCCTGCTTCTCCCTCTCCCACTCCCCCTGCTTGTGTTCCCTCTCTTGTTGTGTCTCTCTCTGTCAAATAAATAATTTTTTTAAAATCTTAAAAAAAAAAAAAAAGAGTAGAACTGCAATCAGATTTCCAGCAAATCAGTGATTTCGTCAATAATATGCTGCATTGATTTATCTATAACTACTGAACTACTGATTTTCCTATTCAACTCTAGGTCTTCCTCTTTAGGATATGTAAAGATGTTTTCATTCACTCACTGGCACATTTGCTTTTCTCATACATCTAAGCATGCATGCATTCATTCTTTTTTTTTTTTTTAAAGATTTATTTATTTGAGAGAAAGCAAGTGAGCATATTTGTTGGGGAGGGGCAGAGGGAGAGGGAGAGAAAGAATCTCAAGCAGACTCCCTACTGAGCATGGAGCCTGACGTGGGGCTTGATCCCAGGACCCTGGGACATCATAGCTGCTTAGTATTGCCAGGCATATTTCTAAAAAAATTATCTGGCTTCACTCACTTAACTTATACAGTGAAGTTATTAATTAGGCACCATTATTGTCCCCATTTTATAAATGAGGGAACTGAGGTCCAAATTAATAGAACTTGGATGCAAGAAGCTCGTATTTTAATCCAGACATCAGTTTCAGAGTGCCTTGCTGCTTCTTGAGTACTTTCAACATTAAATGACATAAAAATGTTTATACTGACACAGTCTCACAATGTTTTTTGAAAATAGTGTATAACAACGTAATTAGTAGGTATTCCCTAGTTTCCAACTATTTCTATTTGTAGACATTTGGCTACTTTTATTTTATGTTTTGCTATGTTATGGAATGTATGTAGGTTTCTTTTTTGTATTGAATCATTTTCTTAAAATACTCCACAGAATATATATCATTGCGGAAAATATTACAAGAATTGTATTTCTTTTACAAACATTGCCCACATACTGGCAGTTGGGAAGGGAAACAGATTGTTGATACAATTCAATTTACCTCACAAATCTGCCTTAAAAAATGGAATCCATCTGCATACAAAATATTACATCATACTTATTTGTTTTCGTTGATTCTCTATTTCATATTGTAACACTCTCTACTTCTCTATAAAGCATTTCAGGTACCAGACTCAGGAGTGGTATTCAGGACCACTTCTCCTTCTGAAGTGAAGAAGAGGGTGTACACTCCTCTTCCTTGAGTTAATAAGGTAATGGAAACCAAAACAGTCTTCCAGCTAACCTGGAAACTGCCGCCACATCACAGCTATGAGGAAGAATGGAAATGAGTCTGGATTTGAGCCAGAGGACCTAGGTTTATAATTAAACTTGTCAACTAATATTAACCTGGGCTAGTGCCGGTGGGGACCATTACTACTTGCAGACAAAGGCAAGAGGACAGGAGCAGTTACAGAAACCAGAAGACAGAAGTGCTGTGTGAGGACAGATGTTCAACAGGAGCTGTTATTTTTAGGGGAGAGAAACATCCAGATGTGGCAGTCTCAGGATGAAAGTCAATATGTTGACCTAACTACTCTATCCTTACTACCTCCTGGCATGGTCCCCCATTGGTTGAATGCAACCACAAGCTAAAGGCTAGGGTCCAGCTGGTGTTGTCCCTGCAGATGGAGCACAGAGCAAGTTGGAGAAAGTAGAGACTGAATCTGCTGGGGCAGAGTCCATATTCATTGCTCTCTGTCTCTATCCTGGTCTTTAATTTAGGTGAAAGTTCACATCTCCAACTTCAGGGACATAGAAACTTCTATTGGCTACCATATTACAAGAAGTGATATCAGTCAAGGAATAAGCTCTTTGAGACCTAAAATGTTAGCCACCACCATTGTTTTTCACATAACTTAGTAATATAGAAGGGGGGCAATAATTTAACATAAAACATAGCTGCTAACAATCCCCATAACTCTTGATAAGTATGAGATAAGAGCTTTTAATCACAGCTATTTTCTTTCTTTCTTTCAGTTAATAGCTATTAACCTATTGGCTAATAGGTTAGCCAATCCATGTTCCCCTAACCTCCTTCCAGCATCTTAACTAGAAAGGGATTCTTTACCTGGTGAGGCTAACCATACCTTCATCCTTTTTAACTCCTGTGAGATTTGAATATTTGATGTCTTAGCTTTATTGGGATGTTGCATTTTTCCTTGTCCAAGACTATTGGACAAGTACTAGAAGTTTCTCCCCCAATTATTTCTCCTTGCAACATTCTATAACAGCAATGCAGGTTTTACATAGATACAGGTGACATAGATACATACATGCGGAGAGAGAGGAGGACAGGGGCGGCGGGAAGGAAGGAAGGATGGAGAAGGGGGATTAATCTCAAGGAATTGGCTCATGTGATTTGGGGGTTGGCAAATCCAAATTCTGCAGGACAGGCCAGCAAGCTGGAAATTCTGACAGGAATTAATGTTGCATCTTGAGCCCAAAGGCAGTCTGAAGTCAGAATTTCCTCACCTTCATGGGAGCTCAGTCTTTTCTCTTAAGGCCTTCATTGCATGGATGAGATCCACCTATACTTTAGAAGATAATGTACTTTAAGTCTATTGATCTTTAAAAAATATCTCTATAGAAACATCTAGGCTGGGGTTTGAACAAAAACTGGGTATGATAGTCTAGCCACAGGGACACATCGAATTAACCATCACACTCACCAAGCCAAAACTTTCAGTGACAAGTGATGTACAAGTTCACCAAGTAAGCAAGCCAATGGGGAATACAGGTGAAGAAGACCAACAATCCATTGGGATGAGCCTAAAGAAAGTAACAAGTGATCTGGGAGCTGCCATGTGGGCTCTCCCTGATGAAATGAGGGAGACACACAATATGGGTGTAGAGGAAATCACAAGAGAAAGGAGTGCAAAGGATTTAGAGGAAGAAGAGATTCATATGTGGAAAGGTCTGGTCTGGTGTGGCTGGAAGGTAGTGAGAAAAAGAGTGGTGGGAAGTGAGTTCTGAGAGATCCCAGAGGTCTAGGTAATAAAGGGTCTTAGAGACCCCAACTGAATATTGTTTTGTGTTTTCAGACTATTTGGGAAAGGACACAATTTTATAGCTTGATGCCTGAAGTTATACTTAGAGATTATGTTTATCTTGTTGCTTTACAGTTTTCTATTTTATGCTTAGCCTTTTAATCCATTCCATCTACAGTGACTGTGTGAGAGAGAGAAAGAAGCGATAATATTTAATATTTCCAAATGTTTACTTAAGAGTTCCCAATTAATTTTATTAGCTATATTTTCACCATTGTCCTGAAATTATACCTTTGCCATATACTAAATTTCCAATGTATATACATTTATTTGGGAGAATATCAATTCTGATCATGTAATATTTATTAGTTTCTATATGAGTAACATGCTTTTAGTAACTGTGGATTTATAGGATATTTTATCATTTAGTAGATCAGACATGGAAACAGAGAAAGACATGTATCATATGACCTCACTGATATGAGGAATTCTTAATCTCAGGAAACAAACTGAGGGTTGCTGGAGTGGGGGGTGGGGTGGGAGGGATGGGGTGACTGGGTGATGGACACTGGGGAGGGTATGTGTTCTGGTAAGCGCTGTGAATTGTGCAAGACTGTTGAATCTCAGATCTGTACCTCTGAAACAAATAATGCAATATATGTTAAGAAAGAAAAAAAGAAGAAGAAGAATGTAGCAGGAGGGGAAGAATGAAGGGGGGGAAATCGGAGGGGGAGAAGAACCATGAGAGACAATGGACTCTGAAAAACAAACTGAGGGTTCTAGAGGGGAGGGGGGTGGGAGGATGGGTTAGCCTGGTGATGGGTATTGAGGAGGGCACGTTCTGCATGGAGCACTGGGTGTTATGCACAAACAATGAATCATGGAACACTATATCTAAAACTAATGATGTAATGTATGGGGATTAACATAACAATAAAAAAAAATTAAAAAAAAAAAAAAATATTTGTGTCACCTTATTAGATCAAAACACGATAAACCTCCACC
>NW_022589809.1:774288-777768 GCF_004348235.1 Phoca vitulina
GATTAACATAACAATAAAAAAAAATTAAAAAAAAAAATAAAATAAAAAAGTAGATCAGACATGGATCATTGTTCTTTCTTTTTTTTTCAATTTAGACTTTTCATGGTTGTTACAATGTTTTGTTTTACCAGATTAAATGTCATACCAGGGTCCCTTCCTAGTAACCTCAAAAATATCTCATTGGGACTTTGATTGGTATTGTACTACATTTGTAAATTAATTTGAGGAGAATTCACATTTTTATAGGACCAAGACCACTGTGTGCATAATGAAAAAAGGCCAGGCAGCACAGGGTTTGGGAGTATGGGATTAGGTCAGGTCATACTTGCTGTGGAACCTGGCTCCTTAGTGACTATGGGTTCTCAGTTAATAGATCCACCTTGTTGAACCCTGCTCTCTTCATCTATAAAGTGGGGCAATAACACCAGCCTCATGGGATTGCTGTAAAGAATTAAGTGATGAGAAGTAAGTAAACAACTCAATATAGTGAATGACAAAGTAAAAAAAAAAAAAGTGATTATGATTTTCTGTAAATTAATGTAGTCTTTTATTTCTTCAGAAAATGTTTCTTCCTCTAGGTTTTGAGTAGTATTTAAAGTATAAGTTGCACTGTCATACCAACAATAAGTGGCTCAAAATTGATAAAGTTTATACAGGTGCAAGGGGCATCTCTGATGTACAAGGTTGACTGCCACCAAGTGCACAGCAAGAACTACTGACAAGCAGTAAATGTAGATTCATTCACCCCCGCCACACATTTTACATATATGATGTCATACTTTATATCTTTTTATTTTGTGAATCCTTTGGATGATTTTTGTATATATAGTTGATTTTTACTGCTTTTATGCTTTAACCTCTGTACTGGTTTTATAAGTGATTAATCTACTACATTTATTATGTTTGCATTTACTGTGGAATTTTTTCTAATCCTAATTTTCTTACTCTTGATTATGGTTTTTTTTTCTTTCCACTCAAAGAATTTCTTTTAATATTCCTTGTAAGACTGGTTTAATGGTGATGAATTCCTTTAACTTCTGTTTGCCTGGGAAACATTGATCTCTCCTTCTATTCTGAATGGTAGCCTTGCTGTATAGAGTATTTCTGGTTGCAGGGTTTTTTGTTTTTGTTTTTGTTTTTGTTTTCTCCTTTCAACAGTTTGATTATATCATGTCACTCCCTTTTGTCCTGTAAAGTTTCTGCTGAAAAATTAGCTGACAGTTTTATGGGGTTTCTCTTGTATGTAACTGTTTTCTTTTTCTGCTGCTTTTAAAATTCTTTCCTTATCACTACTTTTTTGCCATTTTAATTAGTATATGTCTTGGTGTGGACCTCTTTGGGTTGATTTTGTTGGGGGCTCTCTGTACTCCTGGATCTGGGTGTCTGTTTCCTTCCCCAGATTAGGGAAGTTTTTAGCTATTATTTCTTCAAATAAACTTTCTGCCCCCTTTTCTCTCCTCCTTCTGGAATTCCTGTAATGCAAATGTTATTATGTTTAATGATATTGGTGAGTTCCCTTAACCTATTCTCATTTTTTATTATTCTTCCACCATATACAAAAATAAACTCAAAATGGATTAAAGACCTAACTGTGAGATGTGAAACCATAATCCATTTGCAGCGACATGGATGAAGCTAGAGGGTATTATGCTAAGCAAACTAAATCAGTCAGAGAAAGACAAATACCATATGATTTCACTCATATGTGGAATTTAAGAAACAAAACCAATGAGCAAAGAAAACAGACAAACAAAAACAGACTCTTACATACAGAGAACAAAATAGTGGGTGCCAGAGGGCAAGTGGGTGGGGGGGATGGGTGAAATAAGTAAAGGGGATTAAAAACACACTTATGATGAGCACTGGGTAATGTATGTAATTTTTGAATCACTATACTGTACATCTGAAACTAATACACCACTGTATGCTAATTATACTTGAATATACATATTAAATAAATAAATTGAAAGAAAAGGAAGCAAGAAAAACTGGTGCAGTTGCATAGACTAACCAAAATCCTATTGGGAACCATGTGTACAAAGTGGAATCACATTTCATGTCAAACCTCGAGAACACATTGACACAAAAGCATTTGTGATGGGAAAAGGCTGGCATAGAGATTTCTTTTGTTTAGAATGGAAAGGGGTACATTTAAAGGATAACTAAATATGATCCAACAAAGCAACTATTCTAAATCTGTATTTTATCATAATGAAAAAAAAATTTGTGTTACATGCATTTACTAAAAAGCTTTCAAGTACTTTTTGGTAAAACACAGACGTTTTTAATATTTAACTCTTCTGTACATTAGCTAGGGGAAGCTGTGTATGTTAGAATATTTATTAGACAAAATTGTTTATGTTCACTGATAGTTATAAATGATGTTTTTCATAAATGGTTGAAAATGCTTATAACCTTATCCTGATTGACCTTTATCAATCTTATTATAATTAATACTGCAGGTATATAAAAATTGGGTGGGTTACCTGACTGGCTCAGTCAGTTAAGCGTCTGCATTTGGCTACAGGTCATGATCCTGGAGTCCTGGGTTGGAGTCCCACATTGGGCTCCCTGCTTAGTGGAGAGTCTGCTTCTCCCTCTACCTCTCCCCTTCTTGAGCTCTCTCTCACGCTCTCTGTCTCTCTCTCACATAAATAAATAAAATCTTTAAAAAAAGAGGTCTTAAAACAAAACACAGGATGGATTCTCTAAACAGTTAGAATGGTGCTATATGATCGTTTCCTGGCCAAAAACATAAAGGAAAACAAGCAAATTAGTAATCCTAAGTGACTTATTTCCACATAACCTAAAAACTTGTTTTAATACTGTTGTTTATATAGGTCCACAGGACATACATATGAAGCTGCACCAGAAGCTAGAGTACATGTGCTTATCCTTACAATTTGCAATGCCAAGTACATACAAGTATAAAAATATCAAAACCACCAAAAGACAAAACCATGAAAAAATTTCAGAGATTTCATAAAAGATACAAGCAAAGAAAGATTACAACAAACTTCCTTTTACCTGGAGAAATCAGAAAGTAAAGTAGTATACACATAAACTAACTTGCCCTCCTCATTCTCTACAATACCCACATTTTTTTTTAATTTCTACAAATCCAGTGAGGATGTCTGGATTGAAAATAAAAGCAAAGCTTCTCTTCAAAGAAATGGTTGTTTGAACATAAGAAAATAAATATGAAAACTGGGTATGAACCTAAAGAATCTAGGATTTAAAAAATAAGTAAAACTTATGCAAAAGTTAATCTACACATACTTAATTTTTATTACTTTTTGGAAAGTATTAGGGTTCTCCAAAAAAACGGAATCAATAGAATATGTAGATATAGATAATAGATTGATAGATGATAGATAGATTATGATAGATGACTGATAGAGATGATAGATAGATAGATAGATAGATAGATAGATAGATAGATAGATAGATATAGATAGATAGATAGATAGATAGATAGAT
>NW_022589809.1:777778-790137 GCF_004348235.1 Phoca vitulina
TAGATAGATAGATAGATATAGATAGATAGATAGATAGATAGATAGATAGATAGATAGATAGATGACAGATAGATGATAGAAGGTAGATAGATACATGATAGATGGATGGTAGATACATAGATAGATACATAGATGCATAGATGGTAGATAGATGGTAGATAGATACATAGATAGGTGGTAGATAGATGATAGATTAGATAGATGATAGATAGATAGATAGATAGATAGATAGATAGATAGATAGATGATAGATAGATAGATAGATAGATAGATAGATAGATAGATAGATGATAGATGATAGATAAATAGATGATAGATGGATAGATAGATGATAGATGGTAGATAAATAGAAAGATTTTAAAGAAATAGTTCTTGTGATTTTGGGGGTTGGCAATTCAAAACCTGCAGGACAGGCTGGCGAGTCAAGGAAGAGTTGATATTGCAGCTGAAGTCCAACAGTGATCTAAAAGCAGATTTCCCCCTTGCTAGGGGAATCTCTGTTTGATCCTAAGACCTTCAACTTGTTGGATGCAGCCCACCCACCCAATGGAGAGCAATCTGCTTTACTCAAAGTCTATTGATCTAAACACTAATCTCATCTAAGAAATACCTTCACAGTCACATCAGGAATGATGTGTGACCAAATTACTGGGTACCACGGCCTAGTCAGATTGACACAGCAAGTTCACCATTACAGAGACCAATTAGTTCCTAGAATTCATTGAAATTTTATTAATTTCATTAGTTTTTACAACTTAAAGATTCTTGTGTTTGCCTTTTGCTGTAATTCTGAGAAAAAAAATATTGCAAAGTAAACTCTGCCTTGCCATTAAATCTTGAATTGGTCTTACTTCAGAATTGTCAGAAGGTGAAAATACATGAGTTAATGAAGTACAGATCCATTTACATCATAATTAGCATCATCATCCTCATCATGATCATCACTGATCCCGGCAAACTCTCTCATACTGTGCAGCTGCGGGGTCATGGCTTTCCACCCTCTTCCTGTCCATGTGCTACCACACCACTATCTCCTTCTGTGACCCTCTGTTCTTGAATTAGTAAGAATGGTATCCCTAAAGAGAGAGAGAGGCAAACCAAGAAACAGACTCTTAACTACAGAGAACAAACTGATGGTGACCAGAGGGGCGGGGGTAGGGGGATGGGTCAGATGGGTGATGGGCATTAAGAAGGGCACTTGTGATAAACACCAGGTGTTGTATGGAAGTGCGAGGACGTGGATGAATCTAATCGTATTATGCTAAGTCAGTCAGAGAAAGACAAATACCATATGATCTCACTCATATGTGGAATTTAAGAAACAAAACAGATGAGCTGAGGGAAAAAAGAGAAAGAGACGAATCAAGAACAGACTATTTGTGTATAGTGTAAGAGAATGGTCGAGTTTCACTCATCTGCATGTGGCTGTCCAATTTTCCCAGCACCATTTTTTGAAGAGACTGTCTTTTTTCCATTGCATATTTTTCCTGCTTTGTCAAAGATTATTTGACCATAGAGTTGAGGGTCCATATCTAGGCTCTCTATTCTGTTCCATTGGTCTATATGTCTGTTTTTGTGCCAGTGCCATGCTGTCTTGGTGATCACTGCTTTGTAATATACCTGGAAATCAGGCAATGTGATGCCCCAAGCTTTGTTTTTCTTTTTCAACCTTTCCTTGGCATTTCAGGGTCTTTTCTGATTCCACACAAATTTTAGGATTGTTTGTTCCAGCATTTTGAAAAATGTCATTGGAATTTTGATTGAGATGGCATTGAAGGTATAGATTGCTCTGGGCAGCATGGACATTTTAAAAATGTTTATTCTTCTGATCCATGAGCATGGAATATTTTGCCATCTTTTTGTGTCTTCTTCAATTCCTTTCATGAGTGTTCTGTAGTTCCTAGAGTATAGATTTTTTACCTTTTTGGTTAGGTTTATTCCGAGGTATCTTATGGTTTTTGATGTTATAGTAAATGGAATCGTTTCTCTAATTTCTGTGTCTACAGTTCCATTGTTAGTGTATAAGAAAGCAACTGATTTCTGTGCATTGCTTTTGTATCCTGCCACATTACTGAATTGCTGGATGAGTTCCAGTAATTTTGGGGTGGAGTCCTTTGGATTTTCCACATAAAGTATCATATCATCTGCAAAGAGAGAGAGTTTGACTTCTTCTTTGCCAATTTGAATACCTTTTATTTCTTTTTGTTGTCTGATTGCTGTTGCTAGGACTTCTATGTCGAACAATAGTGGTGAGAGTGGGCATCCTTCACATGTTCCTGATCTTAAGGGAAAGGCTCTCAGCTTTACCCTACTGAGGATGATATTCACTGTGGGTTTTCATAGATGGATTTTATGAACTTGAGGGATGTTCCCTCTATCCTTATAGTCTGTACTGTTTTAATCAGGAAAGGATGTTGTATTTTGTCAAATGCTTTTTCTGCATCAATTGAGAGGACCATATGGTCCTTCTTTCTCTTCTTATTAATGTGTTCTCTCACATTGATTGATTTGCGAATGTTGAACCACCCTTGCAAACCGAGGATAAATCCCATTTGGTCATGGTGGATGATCCTTTTAATGTATTGTTGGATCCTATTAGCTAGGATTTTGTTGAGGATTTTGGAATCCATATTCATCAGGGATATTGGTCTGAAATTCTCCTTTTTGAGGGGGTCTTTGCCTGGTTTGGAGATTAAGGTAATGCTGGATTCATGGAATGAGTCTGGAAGCTTTCCTTCTGTTTCTATTTTCTGAAACAGCTTCAGGAGCATAGGTATTATTTCTTCTTTGAATGTTTGGTAGAATTCCCCAGGGAATCCATCAGGCCCTGGACTCTTATTTTTTGGGAGGTTTTTGATCATTGCTTCAATCTCGTTACTGGTTATTGGCCTATTCAGGTTGCAATTTCTTCCTGTTTCAGTCTTGGCAGTTTATAGGTTTCCAGGAAGGCAACCATTTCTTCCAGGTTGCTTAATTTATTGGCATATAGTTGTTGATAATAATTTCTAATTATTGTTTCTATTTCCTTGGTGTTAGTCATGATCTCTCCCCTTTCCTTCATAATTTTATTAATTTGGGTCCTTTCTCATTTCTTTTGGGTAAGTCTGGCTAGTGGTTTATCGATCTTATTAATTCTTTCAAAGAACCAGGTTCTAGTTTCTTTGATCTGATCTACTGTGTTTCTGGTTTCTAATTCATTGATTTCTGCTCTAAGTTTAATTATTTCTCTTCTAATGCGTGGCTTAGGCATAGTTTGTTGCTTTTCCTCTAGTTCTTTAAGGTGTAGAGTTAGTTGATGAATTTGGGATTTTTCTATTTTTTTGAGTGAGGCTTGGATGGCTATGTATTTCCCCCTTAGGACCGCCTTTGCAGTATCCCATAGGTTTTGGACTGATGTGTTTTTGTTCTCATTGGTTTCCATGAAGTGTTTAAGTTCTTCTTTGATTTCCTGGTTGACCCAGACATTCTTGAGCAGAGTGGTCTTTAGCTTCCAAGTGTTTGAATTTCTGCCAAATTTTTTCTTGTGATTGAGTTCCAGTTTTAAAGCATTATGGTCTGAGAGTATGCAAGGAATAATCTCAATTTTTTGGTGTCAGTTGAGACCTGATTTATGACCCAGTATGTGGTCTATTCTGGAGAAAGTTACATGTGCCCTCGAGAAGAATGAGTATTCTGTTGTTTTAGGGTGGAATGTTCTGTATATATCTATGAGGTCCATCTGGTCCAGTGTGTCATTCAAAGCTCTTGTTTCTTTGTTGATTTTCTTTTTTTTTTTTTTAATATTTTATTTTATTTTTTTAATGTTTTATTTATTTATTCATGAGAGTCAGAGAGACAGAGAGGCAGAGGCAGAGAGAGAAGCAGGCTCCCCACCTAGCAGGGAGCCCGATGTGGGACTCGATCCCAGGACCCTGGGATCATGACCTGAGCCGAAGGCAGACGCTTAACCATCTGAGCCACCCAGGCGCCCCTCTTTGTTGATTTTCTGCTTAGATGATCTGTCCATTGCTGAGAGTGGAGTATTGAGGTCTCCTACATTTAATGTATTATTATCAGTATGACTCTTTATTTTGGTTAACAGTTGGCTTATGTAGATGGCTGCTCCCATGTTGGGGGCATAGATATTTACAATTGTTAGATCTTCTTGTTGGATAGACCCTTTAAGAATGATAGAGTGTCCTTCTGTGTCTCTAACTACAGTCTTTAGCTTAAAATCTAATTTGTCTGATATCAGAATTGCTACCCCAGGTTTCTTTTGAGGTCCGTTGGCATGGAAGATGGATCTCCATCCCTTCACTTTCAGTCTGTATGTATCTTTAGGCAGATAAAGTCAATTATCATATGGTTTCACTTATTTGTGGAACACAAGGAATAGCATGGAGGACATTAGGAGAAGGAATGGAAAAATGAAGGGGGGAAATTGGAGGGAGATGAACCATGAGAGACTAAGGACTCTGAGAAACAAACAGGTTTCTAGAGGGGCGGAGGGTGGGGGGATGGGTTAGCCTGGTGATGGGTATTAAAGAGGGCACGTTCTGCATGGAGCACTGGGTGTTATACGCAAACAATGAATCATGGAACACTACATCAAAAACTAATGATGTAATGTATGGTGATTAACATAACAATAAAAAATTTTTTTTAATTAAATTAAATTAGAAAAAAAAGGAGAGAGACTCTCTACACTAGAGAACACAGTGATGGCCACCAGAGAGGAAAGGGTGGGGGATGGGGGAAACAGGGGATGGGGATGAAGGAGGGTACTTGTCATGAGCACCGGGTGTTGTATGGAAGTGACGAATTACTAGATTCTACACCTGAAACTAATATTTCACTGTCTGTTAACTAACTGAAATTTTAAAACTTTAAAAAGGGGGGGGAAAGAGTATTTAGAAAAATAAATAGAATTGTATCTCTAATTTTTCCCCCAGTGCAGATGTACTGCATGCTTGGAAGGTTGTTCCAGTAAAGACTCTTTAAGGCAGTGATTTTCAAGCTTTTGTGTCAATGGTTCACTGTAAGGAAAACATTTGAGACACACGCACTCACAACTGACTTACCCTACCTTATGTAATCGTCTCTGAAATGTCTATTAGCTTTCCTGCTAACCCAACGCACTTGTAAATGCTTGTTGCATGAAATGCTCGTTCAGTTGAGTTAATGATCAACAAGTGGCATATGACCTGAAAATATTTTAAAGAACCACTGTTGTTGAAGCAGTTACTTGAGCAGGGCACCCGGAGACAGGCAACTGCAGCCTGCAGGAGGAACAGTACCATCTCCAGGAGGGTCGAGAACATTCCTAACACGAAGGTTTATGGAAGGGAACCACCGAACGTCAGCATACCAGCCACGCCCTCACAGACGCGCACAGGTGTCCAGCACCTGCGGCCTCCCCCCTGATGGCTAACTTAGTAGTGACGTCACAGGGCCCTGGAATCCCAGCCGCAAGTCATCACTGTCTCTGCGTAAAACCCCCCTGAGCAGAGAGGAAGTAGCATTTCCATTCCCCCAGCACAGTATCTCCTCCGGTTAACGCTGTCACCGGGAAGGACAGGGGTCCTGTCCAACCACCTGCTTTAGTCCAGGACCCCTGGAAGAGAGCAGACCCGCCGCGCCCACACTCCAGCGCCTGTGCACGACCCCGCACACCACTCCTGCGCTGGAGCGCCTCAGTCTCTGCGGGCCCGAGGCACCTGGGCGCAGGGATGCCAGCCTCCCTCAGTGCCTTCCCGTGCCCAGCACGCCGCTGTCTCTCCCGAGAACCTTGCGCACCGCCCCCTGCACGTCTTTGTTTCTCGACGTGTAGATGAAAGGATTCACAGTGGGGGTCGCGAGACCGTAGAAGAGCGTGAGGAACTTGCCCTGGTCCTGGCTGGCCACGGTCCCGGGCTGCATGTACATGTAGATTCTGCTGCTATAGAAGAGGGACACCAGGGCCACGTGCGAAGAGCAGGTGTTGAAGGCCTCCCTGCCGCACACTGGATGTGCGCGACCGCCCTGCAATACAGCGTGCGACACGAGAATCAAGGCGAGAGGCACCGGCACGACGGGGATGGCCAGGAGGAAAGCAGGCCTTCAGCGTGGCTGGTGTCCACGCAGGAGATGCGGCGAAGTGGTTGATGCGGCGCTGGCCACAGCGCCCCAGGGACATCGTCAGCGGGGACGTGAGCACGGAGTCGGCGATCCCACTGAGCCAGGAACGGCTTCAGCTGCGGGCACTCCTGTGGGTGCGGTGGCCTGCGAACAGCCCAAGGCGGTCGTAGGCCGTGACTGGAAGGAGGATGCACTCGGTGCCCCCCGCAGACAAGAAGGCAGAGTTGGACGACGCAACCCATGTAGGTGATGGTCTCCCGCGGGCCCCAGAGGTTGACCAGCATCTGAGGAACGCTGCCAGTCGTGTAGCAGAGATCCAGGAGGGACCGACTGCAGAGGAAGAAATACATAGGCTAGTGCACTGGAGGGTCCAGCAGGGAGAGGAAGATGATGGTCGAGTTCCCCGCCACAGCCAGAAGGTAAAAAACCATGTTAATGAAAAACAGGATGGTCTCCAGCTTTGGCCGGTCAGAGAACCCCAGCAGAATGAAGTCTCCTCCAGAGCTCGCGTTACTTCTTTCCATCACTCTTGGCTTGATAAACCTGTTTGCAGAGGTTAACATGTGTGCTATTACTCATGAAGAAAATGGTGCATCTCCTTTCCTTCCAACAGTGGATGCGTGTCACTGTGCCCCCTCAACCTGAACTGGGCCACCTCTCTGCCCATTCCTGCAACTGTAGGCTGAGGTGCTAAAAACATACTTGTCTACAAAGCGATGAAAGCTATAACTTTTTCCTCAATAGCTTATAATCTGGTTAAGTGAAATAAGTGGATAGACCTTTAAAAAAATAAGCTTTTAAGGAAAGAATGTCCAATGGAAAAAAGACAGTCTCTTCAACAAATGGTGTTGGGAAAATTGGACAGCCACATGCAGAAGAATGAAACTGGACCATTTCCTTACACCACACACAAAAATAGACTCCAAATGGTTGAAAGACCTCAATGTGAGACAGGAGTCCATCAAAATCCTAAAGGAGAACACAGGCAGCAACCTCTTCGACCTCAGCCGCAGCAACTTCTTCCTAGAAACATCGCCAAAGGCAAGGGAAGCAAGGGCAAAAATGAACTATTGGGACTTCATCAAGATAAAAAGCTTTTGCACAACAAAGGAAACAGTCAACAAAACCAAAAGACAACCGACAGAATGGGAGAAGATATTTGCAAATGACATATCAGATAAAGGGCTAGTATCCAAAATCTATAAAGAACTCATCAAACTCAACACCAAAAGAACAAAGAATCCAATCAAGAAATGGGCAGAAGACATGAACAGACATTTTTCCAAAGAAGACATCCAAACGGCCAACAGACACATGAAAAAGTGTTCAATATCGCTCGGCATCAGGGAAATCCAAATCAAAACCTCAATGAGATACCACCTCACACCAGTCAGAATGGCTAAAATTAACAAGTCAGGAAATGACAGATGTTGGCGGGGATGCGGAGAAAGGGGAACCCTCATACACTGTTGGTGGGAATGCAAGCTGGTGCAGCCACTCTGGAAAACAGTATGGAGGTTCCTCAAAAAGTTGAAAATAGAGCTACCATATGATCCAGCAATTGCACTCCTGGGTATTTACCCCAAAGATACAAAAGTAGGGACCCGAAAGGGTATGTGCACCCCGATGTTTATAGCAGCAATGTCCACAATAGCCAAACTGTGGAAAGAGCCAAGATGTCCATCAACGGATGAATGGATAAAGAAGATGTGGTATATATATACAATGGAATATTATGCAGCCATCAAAAGGAATGAGATCTTGCCATTTGCAACGACGTGGATGGAACTGGAGGGTATTATGCTGAGCGAAATAAGTCAAACAGAGAAAGACATGTATCATATGACCTCACTGATATGAGGAATTCTTAATCTCAGGAAACAAACTGAGGGTTGCTGGAGTGGGGGGTGGGGTGGGAGGGATGGGGTGACTGGGTGATGGACACTGGGGAGGGTATGTGCTCTGGTAAGCGCTGTGAATTGTGCAAGACTGTTGAATCTCAGATCTGTACCTCTGAAACAAATAATGCAATATATGTTAAGAAAGAAAAAAAGAAGAAAAACGAACAAGAAGGGGAGAATGAAGGGGGGGAAATCGGAGGGGGAGAAGAACCATGAGAGATGATGGACTCTGAAAAACAAACTGAGGGTTCTAGAGGGGAGGGGGGTGGGAGGATGGGTTAGCCTGGTGATGGGTATTGAGGAGGGCACGTTCTGCATGGAGCACTGGGTGTTATGCACAAACAATGAATCATGGAACACTATATCTAAAACTAATGATGTAATGTATGGGGATTAACATAACAATAAAAAATTTAAAAAAAAATAAATGAATGATTATTAATCATTATTAATACTCCCATTTATCTTCTCAAAACCAGAGTTTTGGTGTATCAGATATAGTATCACAAATATTTGCAGTGAATAGTAATTTCTAATTATAAAATGGTAGGCTCTAATAAAGCTTGCTTGTGCTTTATATACCATTCTTTACTCTTGTTATAAATCAACATATTTTACAAAGGATTTATTATGTATTTATCACTGTGCCAAGCATCCTTTTGGGAGAAATAGTAGAAAAATACTTTACTCTTACCTGCAAAGACACTATAATTCATTTAAATTTCTAAGTATTTTAAGTAGTATGCAAGTTGATCTCTGCAAATCTACATGTGACTAAGAGTCTGTTCCATATGCAAATCCTCCTGGAATTTGATGTTTTTCTTCTTCTAAAGGTGACAGAATGTCAAATCCATCAGCCCTGTGCTCAGTGATAGCAGTGTATATTTGGAATTTATTTTCTTCACCCTCCTGAAGCAAATTCACATCAAGAGGGCAGGGAGCTACACTTAGAGATGTAAAAGATTCATATTTTCTTGTGAGAGGATCCCACAATTGCAGGAAGAATAGCGGCTTCAATGAAAATATGGTTCAAGCTAGTAGGCATTGATTAAATGTCTTTGATTTGAGAAGAAAGACCCAGATGTTGTCAGCGCTGAAAAGCTTATTGAGGAATTTTCAAATTTGCCAAAGTTATAAGCTGTGGTGATGACTTAGTATTGGTAATGGAATCCCAAGTTTGATTAAATACCTACATTAGAAACACCAACAAAGCTTTTGTTATTAAAAATTAAATGTTAGAGACAAATTTCGAGGGATTCTTATTGATAAGTCTTCAGGACAAGATTCATATGGGCTTTGCATAATCTGGAAAAGAGTTGTGGAGGCAACAAACCTATGTCAGGCCGGGTAAAATAGATTGCCAAAGATGAGGGCAAAGGCAGGATGAGTAAGGACAGCACACTGGCCCACTCCCCTACTCCACAAGCCCCCTCTCCTTTCCTCTGGCATCCTGGCCCAGGCCCTTATGCCCAGGAGAGCACAGTGCAGCCTCAAGCAGCAGAACTGGGTCTTAGCCTCCAGGCCATCATTGGGGCATCATCCAGTTTCCCCTGACTTTGCTGCACAGGAGTTGGTGGTAAGTGTCCTTAATGGAGTGACTTCAGAAGAGATAAATAAGATAAAGCTGTCTGGTTATTTCAGTCTGAAAGGTTAAGACATGGAGGGTTGTATTAATGGAGTGTTTTCCCTCACCAACCTACTTCTATCCTTCTCATGTCTGAGTCACTGGGGTCTGACTCAGAATCATTTGACAATGTCAGTGCCAATCCAGGAAACAGGAATTCAACCCCAAATCAAGCCTCTTATACTAAACCCTCTTAGACTCAGATTTCTTATCTAGAGAATATTAATAGTGTTTACTTCTCAGAGTTATTATAAATATTAGCTCAGAAAAATAGGAAAAGGGCTTAGCATAGTGCTATAGACAATGTTCAATAAATTCCACTTGTTACTATCTTGTAAACATTAAAATATGAAAGAATAAGTAAGGAGAAGGGTAAAAATAATCATCATAGAGTGGGGTGCCTGGATGGCCCAGTTAGTTAAGTGTCCAACTCTTGATTTTGGCTCAGGTCATGATCTCAGTGTTGGGTTCCATGCTGGACATGGAGCCTGCTTGGAATTCTCTTTCTCCTTCTCCCTTTGCCCCTCCCCCAACCCCCCCACTCAGGCATGCCCACAAAAATAAATAAACAAATAAATAAATAATAAAAATAAATAAATAAGAATTAAAAATCATCATAGAGGCTAATGATGATGAACATTTTTTCATGTGTTTGTTAGCCATTTGTATGTCTTCTTTTGAGAAGTGTGTGTTCATGTCTTCTGCCCATTTTTTCTTTTTTTATTTTATTATGTTATGTTAAACACCATACATTACATCATTAGTTTTTGATGTAGTGTTCCATGATTCATTGTTTGTGCATAACACCCAGTGCTCCATTCACTATGTGCCCTCTTTAATACCCATCACCAGGCTAACCCATCCCCCCATCCCCCTCCCCTCTAGAACCCTCAGTTTGTTTCTCAGAGTCCATAGTCTCTCTATGGAGATGTCTCAGAAAATTAAAAATAGAGCTACCCTATGACCCAGCAATTGCACTCTGGGTATTTACCCCAAAGACACAGACGTAGTGAAAAGAAGGACCATATGCACCCCAATGTTCATAGCAGCAATGTCCACAATAGCCAAACTGTGGAAAGAGCCGAGATGCCCTTCAACAGATGAATGGATAAAGAAGATGTAGTCCATATATACAATGGAATATTACTCAGCCATTAGAAAGGATGAATACCCAACTTTTACATCAACATGGATGGGACTGGAGGAGATTATGCTAAGTGAAATAAGTCAAGCAGAGAAAGTCAATTATCATATGGTTTCACTTATTTGTGGAACATAAGGAATAGCATGGAGGACATTAGGAGAAGGAAGGGAAAAATGAGCAGGGGGAATCGGAGGGCAAGATGAACCATGAAAGACTATGGACTCCAAGTAACAAACTGAGGGTTTTAGAGGGGAGGGGGGTGAGGGGATGGGTTAGCCTGGTGGTGGGTATTAAGGAGGGCATGTATTGCATGGAGCACTGGGGGTTATATGAAAACAATGAATCATAGAACACTACATCAGAAACTAATGATGTATTGTATGGTGACTAACATAACATAATAAAATTAAATAAAATTTTTAAAAAATCATCATAGAAGGACAACTGCAAAAGGAATATTTTCTTAACTTGACTGATAGGCTTTGAATATCTAAAGAAAATATTAATGTGTCAAAAGGAATAAAGGAGAATTATAGTGGCAAGAGTTGATCTTACTATTCAAGCTCTAAGTAGAGAAGGTTGTTTGAATATTTTTTGTTTTTATTAAAAGCAGGTCAGACAGAGAAAGGCAAATATCATATGATTTCATTTGTAAGTGGAATCTAAAAATCAAAACAAATGAACAAACAAAACAGAAACAGACTCATAAATACAGAGAACAAACTGGTGGTTGCTAGAGAAGAGGTTGGTGGGGGGATGGGTGAAATAGGTGAAGGGAATTAGGAGGTACAAACCTCCAGTCATAAAATAAATAAATCATGGGGATGAAAAGTACAATAGGAAATAAACTCATTTCATGTGTGTGGATGCTTTGCTAGTGATTTTCATGTCACAGAGTCTCAACAAAGAGAATAAGGATAAAGAAAAAGACAGGCAATAGACAAAAATAGACAAAATTTATTCCATCTTTTATTTCCAAGATGATGCTATCTGGGTGATTTCTTGACCTTAAAATGGAAACTTAAATGTTCTTTTTTTTTTAAAGATTTATTTATTTACTTTAGAGAGAGTGAGTGAGCATGAGTGGGGGTAGGGGCAGATAGGGGCAGAGGGAGAGAATCTCAAACACATTCCCCACTGAGTGTGGAGCCCAATGCAGGGCTAATAACTCTGACATCATGACCTGAGCCAAAATCATGAGTCAGAAGCTTAACTGACTGAGCCACCCAAGGGCCCCTAAATGTTCTTTTTTAATCATAAAGAAAGGCCACATATGGCTCCTAAAGAGTTCAAAATTTAACTGCATGGAAGCTAAAATCACAAGAGGTATCTGGCTCCCCACTCAGCAGGGAGTCTGCTTCTCCCTCTCCCTGTACCCCTCTTCCTTCTCATGCTGTCTCTCTCCTTCAAATAAGTAAATAAAATCCTTGAAAGAAAGAAGGAAAGAGAAAGAAAAAAAAGAAAGAAAGAAAGAAAGAAAGAAAGAAAGAAAGAAGAAAGAAAGAAAAAGAAAGAAAGGAAGAAAGAAAGAAAAAGAAAGAAGAAAGAAGAAAGAAAGAAAGAAAGAAAGAAAGAAAGAAAGAAAGAAAGAAAG
>NW_022589809.1:790147-808520 GCF_004348235.1 Phoca vitulina
AAGAAAGAAAGAAAGAAAGAAAGAAAGAAAGAAAGAAAGAAAGAAAGAAAAGCAAATGAGCAAAGGGAGAAAGAGAAAGAAAAAAAGGGACAGAGAGAGGGGGTGGCAAATCAAGACTCTTGAGTATAGAGAACACACTGATGGTTACCGGAGGGGAGGTGGGGGGGATGAGTTAAATAAGGGATGGTGAATGCACTTGTGATGAGCACTGGGTGTTGTATGGAATTGTTGAATCACTATATTGTACACATGAAACTAATATTACACCGTATGTTAACTAACTGGAACTAAAATAAAAACTTAAAAAGCCAAATAACAAAAAACAAAAATAGGAAACTCCTCACTTAAGAAGAAACAACCTACATCTAGGCAGAGTCCTATAATTTGACTGATGTTGTTTTGCCCACCTCTGAAAAACCACCATAGTCATAAATAAAGGAGCTTCCAGAGGAGGCTGCTGGTGTTGTCTCATTTTTATTTGACATCTCATGACTTAATCTGCAGACTGTGTGCTTTGAATTAGTACCCCCAGTCCCCTGCAGTTGTGGATGAAGCCCAAAGATGGATAAAGGAGAGATTTCCTAAAATAGATGCCTTTAAACTGAAGAAAACTACTTCACATCCAGAGGGCTGGGGATGAGGTCACACTCAAAATCATCATGCCCAGCTGTGTTCCCTCTACTCTGAAAGTTTGCTCTCCACATCGTCACATATATATCTAAGAGAGAGACCCCAGAACATCATCCATTACCCCAGCATTCTTCTCCCTCAGGCTTCCCTGGCCCCCTTCTCTCCCCTCAGGAGCCTCTTTATTGCCCCCTTTACATCCTTGTTCCTCAGAGTGTAGATCAAGGGGTTGATACTGGGAGTGACGATGGTGTAGAAGAGGGTAAGGAACTTGCCTTGGTCTTGGGAATAGCTATTGGCTGGCTGCAGGTACATGTAGATGATGGTCCCATAGAAAAGGGACACCACGGTTAGGTGGGAAGAGCAGGTGTTGAATGCTTTCTTGCGCCCGGTGGCTGACTTGATCCTCAGCAAAGCAGCAGCAATCATGCTGTAGGAGATGAGGATCAGGGAGAGGGGCACCAGGAGAAGAGAGACACCCAGGGCAAAGGCAAATGCTTCCACAAACATGGTGTCTTCACAGGACATGGCAATAAGAGCAGGCATCTCACACAGAAAGTGGTCCACTGTGTTGCGCCCACATCGGGAGAGTTGCATTGTCTGGGGACACATGACAAACGAGTTTAGAAAGCCACAGAACCAGGACACAGTCACCAGCTGCAGGCAGAGACGTGGGTGCATGACCACAGTGTAGTGCAGCGGCTGGCAGACGGCCACGTAACGATCATAGGACATGACAGCCAGGAGAACACACTCAGTTGAGCCCAACACCATGTAGATATAGAGCTGGGCCACACATCCATGGTAGGAGATGGTCTTCTCTGGACCCCAAAGGTTCCACAGCAGCTGGGGGACAATGCTGGTTGTAAAGCAGAGGTCCAAGAAAGAAAGGTTCCCAAGAAAGAAGTACATTGGCGTATGGAGCCTGGCATCCATGATTGACAACAAGATGATGGCAGTGTTGCCCACAAGGGTCAAGATGTAGAAGACCAAGACAAAAGCAAAGAGAATTATCTCCAGTCGAGGGTGATCAGAAAAGCCCAGCAAGATGAATGCTTGTTGGTAGCTGTTATTGTCATTTCCCATAGTCTTCACCAGCTGTCATGGAAACACACAAGCAAGTATTGGATAAGATAGCAAATGAAGATGCTACCCAGCACTCTCCAATTTCCATGTGTGGGTCTATGAAGTTAGGAGAGTCTTCTGCTCTTCCACACTTTCCTAGCATACACTTATTGATACCTATATTATGCAAAGCAGTGTGTCTGATTCTCCTGGAAGGAAGAGGAGGGTAACTCAAGAAGTTACCCTCCTTGGTGAATGATTGTAAATAATAAGAAAGAAAGGAGGAAGTAAAAGTTCTCTAAAAGATTTGTTAAAAAGCTGAATGTGCTTCAAATTATTCCCAATTGATCAGAGAAGTCCCTATAGAAGAGTTTAGGTTCAGGGACACTGCTGTACCTGAGAGGGTCTTTTTTTTTTTGGTTGTTTCCCAAATAACAAGAATTTTACATGTGGCAGATTGAGCAAAATATGTTTCCAGAAGAGAAAGTAGTACTTGCATAGACACAAAGAACCAAACTCATGGATGGCATTCAGGGAGTTCACAAATATGCATGTCACACAGTTCCTTAACAACACGTAATTTTATTGAGATTAAATGCAATAACATTTGACACTCACTATCAGAAAGAGTTGAGATGATAGACTGTACTCTGTCTCTGTAAAAGGCACATCTACACATTTGTGTCCTGATATGCAGTTCCTCTCTCCATGCCTTGGCTTCTCCTGGTGCACGCTGGAAAGTAGGCTAGATCCTGTCACACCCCCACCCAGACCTCACGGCTCTACAGGACTGGTGGCATCAGCACAGGCCCTGAATATTCTCAGCTCTACATGTTTCCCATAGCTCACGGCAAGCGCTTTGCTGGGTCTCAGCCTTATAGCACTAGAGTCCACCGGGCTCGTATCAGCTGTGGGGAGGGAAAATGCCAATGGCCATTAAGAAATGGCTTTGCACAACATGCAAGGAGGAAGCTGCGGGAACAAGAGTACGGAAATATTCTGCAGTGTGTGTCTCTATGTGGCTGCTCTCGGCACCTGTCTAGCGTGACTGTGAAGAATTTATGAACTCTACCCAGCTGGGTTTGCAAGCAGGAATTCTGCAAGTCCCCAATTACTGCTCCAGGCATAGGACCCCCAGTAAAGCTCCATGAAGACACAGAAGGGGGCAGAGAATGATGAGAAACAGCCAGCCAAGAACCAAAGACTGCGTGACCTCACTGTGTGAACAGAGTACTCAGAGAGACATTCCCACACACACTCTGCTGGTGTTGGTTGGGAAGAATCACTTGCATGTCTGTATCCAGACCTGTCACGGCTTTCATCCAAGCTCAAGAGAGTCCCATGAGTGGCAAGGAGAAACTCAACACAAATTGCTTAGCAACATGCATCACTGAGGGCCTGACTCAGCAAAATTGCAAAGTTATCACATTTATCTCTTTATAATATGTTTATTCTAGGTGACATTTCTCAAAGCTATTCCTTCATTGCAAGGTGACCTGATGCTCATTCTCATGTCCAATATCCAGAGGCTGTCCTCTGTGTCACCCCACAGGTATTTCAAGTATAAATTACCGTACTTGTTTTTTTCACATGTGTTAGCTCATATCCTTAGTCTGAACGATGAAATGGAGCTGCTGGAAATGGAAACTTAAAAGGGATACTGCTATTCCAAAACCTGTAGTCACTTTGTGAACACATGACGTTACAAGTCTACACCAATTTTGACAGCTTTGGCCTAAAGGTATGAAGCTGGATTGATTCGTTGAGCTTGATTCTCTGACCAACTCTGCACCAGCACTCCGAGGAGAACCTGCTGAATGATATTCTGTGCCCACTGAGTGGGACTTCATACAAAGCAGTGGAGCTATTTTTTGTCTATCCTAAAAGCCATCATTCTTTCCACATTTACAATAGATCAGATGTTTCCCAGAGCTTCTCCACCTACAGTTCCGAGCCATGGTTAGAGCAGCCCTGCAAAGTGGGCAGGCTTAGGATCTCGGTGTTAGGGAGGCCCATAATGCCAGTCCTACCCGTTAGCTCAAAGTTCCCACTCTTTCTCCCGCCCCTGTTCTTATCATTTTAAACTTGTTTAAAGGTGGTCATTTCCTACTGCTTCTTCCACTAATCTGCACATAGGCTTAACAATAAAGGCCTAACAAAAAATCCATCATTATAGAGAAAAGCCTGTGATCATTCTCAGCATTGCTGGAGAAGCCTTGCAATGCTTGATTGGTCACTGTGCCAAAACAGAATGACACAGAGGTGTTCTGTTCGTTGGGGAAATCAGAAAAGATGATCTGATGTGTATGCATCAAGGTCAGGGGATGGCTTTGGATTGGCCTAGCTAGGAATGGGGAAGCAAGTAGAATGTACTCTCTCCTTTTCTACTTGTCATAGATCCACTTGTTCAAATTTGGTGCATTCAATCATTTCTGAATTGGATGCAGTAACTCTGTTCCAAACTGGAGTTAATGTGCAAAGTGGGATTGAGAAACCTCAATCCCTTCAGGTGCCCAAATAGATATAAACCTTAATAGAACTAGCACACAAGACAATTATATATCCACATACAAAGGACTGAAGATACAGGACTGAAACTCATCGCTACCACAAACCTCCTATCCATGTCCTCACTCTTGTTTTTCCCAGATTCTGTCAGCTCTCCTTACTTCAATTCCAGAGATCAGCCAGGAGTTTTCTTGGGGAGAAGGCAACTAATTCTGCTCCCTTTTAGTTTCTGGGTTTTCCAAAAGAAATTCCAACAAAAACTCTGATGAGGGAATGAGCACAGAAATAAGGTCTGCCCCATCGAAATGGTAATGAATCTTTAAGTAGCACAGCATAGATGAATAGCTGACTATGGGCTGAAGCTCTCCAGAGCAACCTGAAGGGGCATCTCTTCTGCAGCTAAGGGCGGGGGGTGGGGGGGGTGGGGAGTGGCAGAGTGCCACGTTTCAAATCAGCATGTTTTATGTCACACACATATATACAGGTACCCGAGGGCTAAGGAGATGGCAGGTGACCCCCAGGGGGAAAGGGAAGCATACTATTTCTAAGAGCTTTAAGAATTTACATAAATGTCATTTTATTGGTGCATACTAAGGGGATGAAAAGGCAAATGTGATATCCTGTCCCCTTGGGAATTTGGAATAGTCTGGGGGCTTGGGGACAGATAACAGCTTGTTTACAGAGCTAGGACATTAGGGACTAGTGTTCTCATCCAGAGGTTGGCCCAGTCCCCCATGTATAAAGGCCTCAGGGAGGCATCATGGAAAGCTCCCAATCAAGAGACTCGGGTTTTCATGAAGAGAGAATTGATTTTGGGGCTTCATGTAAAAATAAAAGCAGATCAATTTCTTCATTTGGTCCTGGACTCACAAAAGTAAAACCATGAAATTGTAGGGAGACAAGCAAGCCCAAATAGTTGAATCTGCACCCTCCAACATGGGAAAGAATGGAGCAAGAGAAAACATGTAGGAAACTCTCAGGTTGGTCATTGTCATATTGAGATGCTGAGAGAAAATTCACTTTTTCTTCTTCTACACCCAGTGTATAGTACAACTTCTATGTGCGTGGCACCATATTGTGAGGCTGCTGTCTGGCCAGTCCAGTCCAGTTCAAGTGACCCGATGATGTCTACCCTTTCCTGTCCACAGTCACTGTGCATATGTCTTTCCAGGGGCCAAGGCTGCTTTTTCTTGCCCCCTGCAGACCTCCCAAACACTCTAGAAGAATCCACAACTCTTGGCATATGTTAGTTCCTTGTACCTACTTCTAAATAGATTGAGATTCACATAACATAGCTTAACTTTGGGCACCAATAATTTTGATATAATATTATAATTGTTAATAAATCTTCTTAATTCCTTTGAAGTCTGCATCTTGGTTTTCGGATACATGTATTTGTGATTGCTTCTGTTTGTTTTAGTTTGGGTATATATGTGAGATCTCAGCAATTAAGTACTTAACATTCCCATTACAGAATGTAAAATTCTTAAAAGCACAATCCTACACATATTTAGAATTTACAGGAATTTTAGAAAATTATCTGGTCTTTGAACAGTAATAAAAATAATGAGACAAAGAAAAAGTCAGAGAGCTGACTGATAGGTGGCCCCTACGGTTGGCCCTGACTTTCCTTGTAGGAAGCCACAAAACATGGGCAAGCCCTTAATATCTCCAGGTCAACAATTCCCAAAGTGTAATCCTGGGATCAGCATCATCAGCTATCCTGGGAGTTTGTTAGAATTCCAAATTTTTTTTTCTATTACATGGGTCTTCATGTCTTCCAGGTTTATTGAGATATAATTGAAATATAGCATTGTGTAAGTTTAAGGTGCACATCATGATAATTTGACATACATTGTGAAATGATGACCACAATGGGGTTGACTAGTCCCTCCATCATCCCATATAATTAACTTTGTGCATGTGTGTGGTAAGAACATTTAAGTTCTACTCTCTTAGCATCTTTAAAGCATAATACAGTTTTGTTACTATAGTCTTTGTGGTCTATATTAGAGTCTCCAGAATTTATTCATCTTTTAACTGAAAGTTTGGACCCTTTGGCCAATATCCTTTTCCCCCACCCCACCCCCAGCCCCTTGCTGTTCCTATGCCTCTATTATGAGTATGGCTTTTTTGTTGTTGCTTTTTAGATTCCACATATAAGTGAGATCATGCATTGTTTGTCTTTCTCTGCCTGATTTATTTCATGTTCTCAAGATCCATCCATGTTGTCACATTGTCAGGATTTCCTTCTTTCTAATGGCTATGTCTTGAATGTCTTCTTTGGAAAAATGTTCAGGCGCTTTATGCATATTTTAAACATGTTATTTGGCTTTTTGTTTGTTTTTTGTTTTTGTTTTTGGCTTTTTTGGGGGGAGTGTTTTTGAGGAGTCTTTTTTGCTGTTGAGTTGTATGAATTCCTTATATATTTTGGATTTTAACACCTTATCATATATATGGTTTGCAAATATTTTTTTTCCCATTCTGTAGATTGCCTTTTCATTTTGTCATTTGTTTCTTTTGCTGTGAAGAGGCTTTTTAGTTTGATGTAGTCCCACTTGTTGATTTTGCCTGTTACTTATGCTTTCTTTCTTTTAAGATTTTACTTACTTTTTGTGAGATAGAGAGAAAGAGACAGAGCACAAGTGGGAGGAGGGGCAGAGGGAGAGGAAAAAGCAGACTCCTCTCTGAGCAGGGAGCCTGATGCGGGACTCCATCCCAGGACCCTGAAATCATGCCCTGAGCTGAAGGCAGATGTTTAACCGACTAAGCCACCCAGGCACCCCTATGCTTTCAGTGTCATATCCAAAAATATTGTTGTCAAGAACAATATCAAGGAGCCTTTTTCCTATGTTTTCTCATAGAAGTTTTATAGTGTCAAGTCTTACATTTTATGTCTTTAATCCATTTCAAGCTATTTTTTCTAAATGGTATAAGTTAGAGATCCAATTTCATTTTTTTTTTTTTGCATATGATTACACAATTTCCCAACACCATTTATTGAAGAAATGGGCATGGATTAAAGACATAAATATTTTTTGCATGGCAAATTTGAGAACCACTGCTCTATGCCTACATCTCTTTATCCTTAAAGTCCCCTCTAAATGAACTTGTAATGTTTGAGTAACAATCTAAAGATACTATGTCATAAAAAAAGATTTCAATTGGATCAATTAAACAGATTGTCTTGGGAAATTTTATTATCCATGTGGGATATCTTTGTGTTTTGAAGTATAGAGTGCATTTTTATTAACTCTAAGTTCAAAGTTTCCTATTGATGTCTCAGGGGGATTTTAATGATATCAGCTAATATAATGAGCTATAAATGCTTCTACTTACTTCCTTTTCTTGAGATGTTCCTGAAGAGAGGAAAATTTTGAAGCAACTCACAAAGAGAATGATCGACATTACCTCATGCCTCTACCTTGAAAACCTGGTTAGTTGAGAGGGAAGGTAATCAGGAAAAGGTCACAGAAGCCCGCTTGCTTAGGATGGAATATCTTTAAGAGAAGAATAATGTGAAACAGCTAAATTGGCCAATAATTTTTGGTTGCTTGGCTGTAAAAGCTTTAGAAAAGGACCAACTGAGGTTTCAATTCCAACTTTGCTTCTCAATAGCTTTATAATTTTGACGAGTTGTCTAACCTCTTCAAGTTTCCTTTTTTTATCAGTAAAATGGAAACATTAATAAAATGTAACTCAAGTGATTGTTGTGATGATGAAATGACAAGATAATTCCATGCAAAATGTTTCTCACAAGGGACACCTGGGTTGCTCAGTCAATTAACGTCCAACTCTTGGTTTCAGCTCAGGTTGTGATCTCAGGGTCATGAGATCCAGCCCCATGTTGGGCTCCACACTCAGTGGGGAGGATGCTTGAGGTTCTTTCTCTCCCTCCCTCTCTGCCCCTCCTCCTCTCTTAAATAAATAAGTAAATCTCAAAGAAAAGAAAATAATAAAATAAAATGTTTCTCACAGTGCTCATACACAGTGAAAATTCCATAGACATTAGTTATAAATCACTGCTAAATCATTTTGTGATTTATCTGGACACATCTTCAGAAACAAAAAGGTGGTAAAAGTGGACCAAGCTATGCATTCTCTCATATGGTACTCACTGGGGAGAGCCCAAGTTCAAAGCTGGACTTGGAAAATGACATCCAAGATGGTATCCAGAAATGAGAATGGAGTATGATTTTTTTTGATGACTCATCAGTAGATCATTAACATTAATTTTGTAGTTATTGGCAATCATATTCTCTTTTGCATATTTTTTGCCTCTGTAATACTATTCTGACTCAATTCACCCCCAAAATTACATCTGCCTCTCACTCCTCCATTCTGTTTCATTCACTCTTCCTAGGTTCTCTTGGGAGAGTGGGTAAAGAAATAGAGGTAGTACGTATTTGAAAGCCTATATTTACCTTTTTCATTGGAATGTATCTTACATAGAGAAATATGCTTACATTAGAAAATGGATACACCCATGTAACCATCCAAGGGAAGGAAGGAAGGAAGGGAGAGAGAGAGAGAGAGAAGACAGAAGGAAGGAAGGAAGGAAGGAAGGAAGGAAGGACGGAAGGAAGGAAGGAAGGAAGGGAGGAAAAGAAATTTCCAGCATCCCAAAGCCCCTCATGAACCATTCCCTTTCACCCCCTCAAAGATAAACCTTACCTGCTCTGACTCTATAGACTAGTTTTTTTTCTTTCTTTTGAATTTTATGTAAGTGTAATCATACCGTAAGTATATCTATTTCTATATTATTTTGCTCAATTTTGCTTTTATCAATTTTCATTGTATATAGTACCCATTTTATGAATACATCACACTTAATTTGTTCACTTCCTGTGGATAGTTATCAGATTGCTTCCTGTCTGGGACTGTTACTAATAAGGTTATGGGTATTACTGTACATGTCTTTTGGTATAGATGTGCACTTACACCTGACAAATATATACCTAAGAGTAAAATTATGATCTTAGAAAATGCATATGTTCAAATTTAGTAAGAAAAATGTCCAACAGTTTTTCAAAATATTTTTGAAAATATCAATTATATTCCCACCAACAGTGAGTGGAGTTCCTGTGCTCTGTCTCCCCTAGTGTGTAATTTGTCAAGGCTTAAATTTTAGACCTCGGACATGTTAGTGACACCTCAGTGTGTTTTAAGGTGCATATCACTGGTTACTAATGAGTAAGTAGGACACCTTCTATATTCACTGACTATTTGTACATCCTCTTTTAACAAGTGTCTCTTTAAGTATTTTGTCCATTCTTCTACTGGGGATTGTTCCTTTTTTTTTCCTTATCTATTTGTAGAATAGTTTTTTAGAGAGAGAGTGTGGGGGTCAGAGGGAAAGGGAGAGAGAATCTCAAGCAGAGTCTATCCTGAAACATGGAGCCTGATGCAGGGGCTCCATCCCAGGACCTTGAGATCACAACCTGAGACGAAATCAAGAGTCAGATGCTTAACTGACTGAGCCACCCAGGGACCCCATTTGTAGAAATTTTTAATGTGTTCTGGCTATTAGCTCTTTGCCAGTTATGTGTAATACAAATATTTTTATCCAATTTGAGGCATGCCTCTTCACTCTTTCAGTGTTGTCTTTGGATGTCCTTAAACTAGAGAGGCAAAACACCAAAACAATTTTGAAAAAAATGAAAAATAAAAAGGGAAGAATCAGTCTACCCGATATCAAGATTTATTAAAGGTATAGTAACTAAATCTAGGAATTATTAGAGAAGGGATAAACACAGAGATTAATAGCACACAATAGAAAACCCAGAAATAGGCTGTCACAAAACATGCCTGACTGATTTTTCACAAAAATGCAGAAACAAATCAATGGAGGAAAAGTAGCCTTTTCAACAATAGTTGCTGGAACAACTGGACATCCACTGGTGAAAATAAAAATCCATTTAAGTCACACATAGCTTATGCAAAAGTTATGGATCATAAACACAAATGCAAATGGATCACAGATCATACAGAAAGTTCCCACACATGGTATCAAAAGTATAGTTCATAAAAGAAAGATTAATAAACTGGGCTTAATCCAAATTAAAACTTTCATTCAGTAAAAGATCCCATTAAGAGAATAAAAATACAAGCCAGAGACTGGGAGGAAATATTTGCAATATATTACATATCTCGTATCCAGTATACATAAATAACTCCTAAATACTAACAGTAAAAACACATAACTAATCCAAATGGGCAAGGCAAAGCCAAGTGATATCACAAGGATAGCTGGGCAGGAGAGCCAAATTCAGTCCTCCCACAAATAGCAACAATCAAACAGCTATCCACAAACAAACACAGCTCTGAGAGAGTTCAGGAGTCTACTTAAGAAGTTTCAGGAACACAGTGGAACAAAAAAACCCTAGAATAACTGAAACCCCCAACATTCTCACCTCCTAGTGTAATCACATTGGGCATAGCCTCCAACATTAGAATTTTTTTTATTTTTTTTATTTATTTATTTTTTTTTTTGGTGGGAGGAGACAAAAATATACAGCCTATAGCATTGTTTTCATTTTCATTTGTCTGGAGATATTTTTTATTCCTTTTTTATTTCCCTTTATCTGATAAGTCATTTGCAAATATCTTCTCCCATTCTATAGGTTGCCTTTTAGTTTTGTTGACCGTTTCCTTCACTGTGCAGAAGATTTTTATCTTGATGAAGTCCCAATAGTTCATTTTTGTTTTTGTTTCCCTTGCCTCCAGCGACATGTCTAGTAAGTTGCTCTGACTGAGGTCAAAGAGGTTTCCGCCTGTGTTCTCCTCCAGGTTTTTAATGGTTTCCTGTCTCACATTTAGGTCTTTCATCCATTTTGAGTTTATTTTCTATTTTAGCCAATGTATTCCTCCACAATGCATATGTTGAAGTCCTGTCCCCTCAACATGATGATATTAAGAGGTGCAGAAGTTGGGAGATGGTAGCTCATGAGGGTGGAACTTCCACAAATGGGATTAGGGCCCTCATAAAAGAGACCCACAGAGCTCCCTAGCCCTTTCTACCATGTGAGGACACAAGGAGAAGTCTGCAGCCAGAAGAAGGCCCTCAGTCAACCATGCTGGCACCCTACCCTCAGACTTCCAACAGTCAGAAGTGTGAGAAGTAAATGTGTGGCTTATAAATTACTCAGTCTGTGGTATTTTGTTATAGTAGCTCAAATGGACTGAGACAGACAATATGCCAAAACTTATGAGATGCAGCAAAAGCAGTTCTAAGAGGGAAGCTCATAGCAATAAAATATATATAAGTATATATATTTACTTATTTATTTATATATAAATATATAAAGTTCTATATTTAAAAAGAAAAATATATAAATTCTATATTTTAAAAGATCTCAAATAAACAAAAACTTTATAGCTAACGATATTAGAAAATGAAGAACTAAACTCAAACTTACCAGAAAGAAAGGAGATAATAAATATTATAGCAGGAATAAATCAAATAGAGAATAAAAATAACATATTGACTAAGAAAAAAAAGACAAAAGATGCAAATAAATAAAATCAGAAAAGAAAGGGGATACATTATAACAGAAGGCTCAGAAATTTTTTTAAAAAGATTATAAACACAATTGTGAACAATTATAAGCCCCAAAAATAGATGGCCTAGAAGAAAATAATAAATTCCTAGAAGCACACAATCTACCAAGACTGAATCAAGAAGAAATGGAAAGCCTGAATAGATCAGTAATGAAGGAGATGGATTCAGTAATCAAGAACCTCCCAGAAAAGAAAATCCTAGGACCAGATGGCTTCCCAGGTGAATACTACCAAACATTCAAAGGAGAATTTGCACCAAGTTTTCTTAAACTTTTCCCCAAAACAGAACAGGGAACACTTCCAAACTCATTTTATGAGACCAGCATCGCCCTCATACCAAAAGAAGACATATGAATGGCAATCAGGTACACAAAAAGATGTTAAACATCACTAATCATCAAAATACAAATAAAAACCACAATGAGATATCACCTCACAACTATTCAGATGGCTACTATAGAAATTATAAGGGATAACACACGTTAACTAAGCTGTGGAGAAAAGAGAATCCTTGTACAGGCAGTGGGACTCTAACTTGGCACAGTCATTATGGAAAATACTAAAAACTTAATAAAAAAACAGACTCTGAACTGTAGAGGACAAATTCAAGGTCACAAGAGGGGAGGTGGGTGGGGGCTGGATTAAATAGGTGATGGGGATTAAGGAGTGCCCCTGTTGTGATGAGCACTCAGTGTTGTATGGAAGTATTCAATCACTAAATTCTACACCTGAAGCTAATATTACACTGTATGTTAACCAACTGGAATTTAAACAAAAACTTTAAAAAAAGAAGAAAACAGTATGACGCTTCCTCAAAATCTAAAAATATAACTACCATATGATTCATCAATTCAACTGGATTGAGTACATATCCAAAGAAAATAAGATCATTACCTTGAAGAACTATCTCCAATCCTATGCTCATTAGAGAATTATTCATGGTAACTAAGGTATAGAAATAACCTAGTGAATAAATGAAGGAAGAAAATGTGATGTACATATCCAGTGGAATATTATACAGCCTTAAAATAAAGGGAAATCCTGCTAGTTGTAACAACTTGGATGAACCTAGAAGATGTTATGCTAAGTGAAATAATCCAGACATAGTAAAACTAATATTGCATGATCCCACTTATATGTGGAATCGAAAATAATACAGCATATAGAAGCAGAGGATAGAATGGTCATTGGCAGAGGAATGGGGAGGGAGAAATAGTGAAATGTTGGTCAAAAGGTACAGTTTCAGTTATAAGATGAATAAGTTCTGGAGATCAAATATTCAGCATGGTGACTACAATTAACAATATTGTCTTCTAGGATTGTGGTGGTATAAGATGTCCCTTGCTTTGTCCCCTGTTAACATCAAAAATTTGGTATTTATGAACAAAAGTACCTGTGTGGGAGCTGTGGGATCTAGCCCCATAGGCCAGGGGCCTGGGAAGAGTCTCACCCCTTGTGCATCAGGTAACAGGGAGACAGATCTGGGAATGGGCTGTGTAACTAGGAACCTATCCAACGCTTTCAGCCACATCACCTGTAAAACACTGAATTGGACAGATACCCAAGGATGAGAGAGACTTTGTAGAATTCCAGGTTTCTAGAGTAGTTCCAATACTCCAAGGGACCAAAAACCATGAGAACTGGAATGTATTCAAGCTGGTGAGAGAAACTTTGCAAGTATTACCCCCACCACCACCACCTTGGCAGTATAGTGTGAAAAAAGGAGAGGCCAAGGACCCCTCCCACAGGGGGGAAGGGAGAGCAGTGAGCGAGTGCCTACTTCACCAGCTATGTGCAACAATGCTGAAGAAAGGCATCTGTCCCCCACAGTACCCAGAGTGTAAAAATGAGGGCTGGGAGGAGACAGATCAGGAAGCAGGCAGATAAGAATATCAGAGGGCATTAAACCAATATGGGTCCTGCTGGCTGCATTCTAGGCTTCAGCAGGAAGCCTAGCCCTAAGCTGCTGGGAAAACCTCACCCAAGGATTCTTCCCAACTGGTCGAAGGCACCACTGAAGCCCTGAGTGCCAAACCCACACGTCTGCCCACTCTGTGGCCAGCTGCTTGTGCCACCTTCTGAGAATGGCAGTAAGAGAAAGCTTGGCTAGACAGGAAGTCCATGCAGGAAACAAGCCAGGGTTTGTGAGCAAGGGACAAACCAGAGTCTTGACCTATAGCACCACCTTCAGGAAAACCAAAAAGAAGGTTCTGGCAGCCAGCCTGCTGAGATGGAAGATTGAGAAAAGACATACAAGCTTAAGAATCATGCCACAAAAAGAAGTAGGAATTGTGGAGCAGGTGTCTCTGTACAAAATCACAGGAAATCCCAAATATAAGTAGGACCAACAAAATATCTCTCACCTGAAGGCAGCTAGTAAAAATTAGAGGAGATGACTACTACTTCAAAAGTGCAAGGACCAATAAAAAACTCCAAAGAACATGAGGAATCAAGAAAATATAACATTATCAAAAGTTCATAATAATAATGCAATAACAAAACACAAAAAATAAAATCATTCTGGGGAGCCTGGCTGGCTCATTCAGTAGAGCATGCAACTCTTAATCTCGGGGTCATGAGTTCAAGCCCCACGTTGGGTGGAGAGATTACTTAAAAAAATAAATTATAGCAATTGGGAAAAGATGGTAGAGGAGGAGGGGACACTATTCCCACTGGTCCCCGGATTTGAGCTGGATTTCTACCAGACCACTCTGAGCACCCACGAAACCAGCCTGAGATGTAAGAAGATCTGGATCTCTACAAACAGAATATCGCAGGCGGTTGGTTTTGAGGTACAAAGCAGGGAGCCATGATTCCACAGGCAGATATCAGAGGATAAATGGCAGCAGGAGGGAGCCTGGCTGTGGGGATCCTACACCACCAGTGAGTGAAAGCCTCCCGCGCTGGACGCGGGGCACAGACTCCCAGACCAGTAGCGGGGGGGGAAGGATTTTAGGGCAGCCACCCAGACGGAAACTGGAGCAGGAGGGCCCCATGTGCAAACTGGGGGCAGCTGGCGGTTTTAGAAGCACAAAGGGCAGAGACGGGCCCAACCTGGAGGCAGGACTGGGAGCACTGCTGAGGGGCGCACAACCCGAGATGCTACAGTTTATAGCAGCACGGACAGAAACGGAGATGGTGTGGCCTGGAGAGCTCACTGAAGAACAGACTGCAGTCTCTCTGCTCTGAGGCAGAGGGTTGGAAATGGTCTCTTCTGCTCTGACTCACGGAAGAGACACGGAAAGCCACAAGGGAAAGCCGCCAAACCACAAAAGCCCCCCAAAAACCGGTTTTCACAGAGCCCATCCCCCACCACAGGGGGCAGGGCAACTCCGACCAAACAGGGCTGCCTGAGTAACAGCACAGCAGGCCCCTCCCCCAGAAGACAGGCTGGGAAAACAAGACGCCAGCAACGCTAAGGTCCCAAGAAAACAGGTGCATCTTGCTTGGGTTCTGGTCAATAATTTGGACTCTATACATTCCCTCAAACACCCATCAACAGAATGACTAGGAGGAAGAGCCCCCAAAATAGAAAAGACTCAGAGATTATGACTTATGCTGCAGATTTACAAATGGATGCAGATATAACCAAGATGTCGGAGATGGAATTCAGGCTAGCAATTGTGAAGACAATAGCTAGAATGGAGAAATCAATTAATGGCAACATAGGGTCTCTAAGGGCAGAAATGAAAGCTGAATTGGCAGAACTTAAAAATGCTATCAACGAGATCCAATCTAATCTAGATAATCTAACAGCTAGGGTAACTGAGGCAGAAAAACAAATAAGCGACCTGGAAGACAATATAATAGATAAAAAGGGAAAAGAGGAGGCCAGGGAAAACAACTCAGAATCCATGAAAATAGAATCAGAGAAATAAGTGACACCATGAAGCATTCCAATGTCAGAATAATTGGAATCCCGGAGGGGGTGGAGAGAGAGAAAGGACTATAAAATGTATTTGAGCAAATCGTAGCTGAGAACTTCCCTAATCTGGGGAATGAAACAAACACTCACGTCCGAGAGGCGAGAGGACGCTTCCCAAGATCAAGGAAAACAGGCCAACACCGCGGCATGTAATAGTAAAACTCGCAAATCTTGGAACCAAGGAAACCATCTTAAGGGCAGTGAGGGGAAAGAGATTCCTTACGGACAGAGGGAGGGAAATCAGAATAACGTCAGACCTATCCACAGAGACCTGGCAAGCCAGAAAGGGCTGGCAAGACATATTCAGGGTACTAAACGAGAAGAACATGCAGCCAAGAACACTTTATCCAGCAAGGCTGTCATTCAGAATGCATGGAGAGATGCAGAGCTTCCAAGACCGGCAGAAGTTGAAAGCATTTGTGACTACTAAGCTGGCCCTGCAAGAAATATTAAGGGGGAGGGGCGGAGCAAGATGGTGGAGGAGTAGGAGACCGGGATTTCATCTCCTCTCAGGAAGTCAGCTGGATAGGGATCAAACCATTCTGAACACCTACAAACTCAACAGGAGATCGAAGAAAAGAATAGCAACAACTCTGAACAGAAAAGCAACCACTTACTGGAAGGTAGGACGTGCAGAGAAGTGAATCCGAGGCGATATTTGGGAGGATAGACGGAGGGGGAGGGGGCCTCCATCTGCCACTTCTGGCAAGTGATAGAGCCGCAGAGCACAAAATCGGAACTTTTAGAAATCGGCTCCGCTGAGGGAAGTCGCTCCAGTGGCTAAGCGGCGGGTGGAACCCTCGTGGGACAGTGTGGTCTCAGAACCCCTGGGGTCACAGAAAGACCAGGGGTGCCTGAGTGCGGCAGAGCTCCCAGGTATCAGAGTGGGGAAGCCAGCTGCAGAGACGGAGCCCAGGCGCGGGCTCTCAGCTCGGGGTTGCCATAAACCGTGATCCGCAGCACAGTCGGGCCACTGCTCTTCCAGCACGGACCCAACAACCGGCAAAACAGGGGAGACTCCCCTTCCCTCCCCGGGAGGAGCGGCACGGGAGCGCACCGCAGGGATCTGCGGGGTTTGGATACTCCACACCAGGTTGGGTGCCAGAGATAGAAATGCTCAGTCACAGGCTGGGTGAGCACGGAGTGCGGCCAGAGACGGGGGAAACAGGAGTGATTGACTCCTTTTCTCTGGGGGCTCACTGAGGACTGGGACCCCGAGTTCTCGGCTCCTCCAGGGCAGAGATTGGGAGGCCGCCATTTACACTCTCCACCTCCAAAGCTGTACAGAAAGCTTGCAGGGAACAAAAGCTCCCGAGAGCAAACCCGAGCAGATTACTTAGCCCGGACCGGGCAAGGGCAGGGCAATTCCGCCTCAGGCAAAGACATTTGGGAACCACGGCAACAGGCCCCTCCCCCAGAAGATGAGCAAGAACCGCCAGCCAAGACCAAGTTTACCGATCAATGAGAACGGCAGAACTCCGGCGCTAGGGGAGTACTGCACATAGAATCCATGGCTTTTTTACCATGATTCTTTAGTCTTTCAAAGTTAATTTTTTTAACTGTCTTTTTTTTTTTTTGAATTTTTCTTTTTCCCTTTTTCAACCAACATCTTATCAATCCTTTTTTAAAAAAACATTTTTATTTTTCATTTTTAGAGTCATATTCTATCCCTTCATAGTCATTACCCTTATTTTTGGCATATATATATAAGTTGTTCTCTCTTTAAAATTTTGAAATACAGTTTCTCCTAACAGATCAAAATATACCCTAAATCGCTAGTGTATGGCTCTGTTCTAGTCTCCTGCCTGATCACATTCTCTCCCTTTTTTTTTCTTTTTTCTTTTTTAAATCCTCTTCTTTCTTTTTTCAAACAACTTCTTATCAATTCCTTTTATAAAATTTTTTGTAATTTTCATCTTTACACTCATATTCCATCCCTTCATCATATCAACCCTTATTTTTGTACATATATGTTTTTCTTTCCTTAAAATTTTCGGAGGCACTTTCTTCTAACAGACCAAAATACACCCAAAATCTAGTGTGTGGTACTGATCAATGCACCAGCCTGATCATATTTGATCATATTCTGTTGGGTTTTTTTTGTTTTGTTCTGTTTTTGTTTGCTTTTTCTTTTTCTTTTTCTTTTTTTTTTTTCCTTTTTCTTTTTTCTTTCTTTCCCTTTCTTTTCCCCTGGCTTCAGGTCTTTTCTGATTTGTTTAGAGTATATTTTCTGGGGATGTTGTTACCCTGTTAGTATTTTGTTCTCTCATTCATCTATTCTCCTCTGGACAAAATGACAGGATGCAAAAAATCACCTCAACAAAAAGAACAAGAGGTAGTACTGACTGCCAGGGACCTACTCAATACGGACATTAGTACGATGTCAGATCTAGAGTTCAGAATCATGACTTTAAAGATACTAGATGGGCTTGAAAAAATCATGGAAGTTATTAGAGAAACCCTTTCTGGAGACATAAAAGAACTAAAATATAACCAAGTCGAAATCAAAAAGGCTATTAATGAGGTGCAATCAAAAATGGGGGTGCTAACTGCTAGGATAAATGAGGCAGAAGAAACAATCAGGGATATAGAAGACCAAATGATGGAAAATAAAGAAGCTGAGAAAAAGAGATAACTACTGGATCACGAGGGCAGAATTCGAGAGATAAGCGATACCATAAGACGAAA
>NW_022589809.1:813520-977463 GCF_004348235.1 Phoca vitulina
AACAATGAATCATGGAACACTATATCTAAAACTAATGATGTAATGTACGGGGATTAACATAACAATAAAAAAAATTAAAAAAAAAAAAATAGTTTCAGTGTTCTTCACTAATACTGAAGACTCATTTGTAGACATTTCCTATTTAAATACCAAAGCTGGAACCACAAGGAAAGAAAGATTAATTCAGGATGCAACTAAAGACAATCACCCAAACTTTGACTTCAGAAAAAGGAATCTATCCACCTTTTTCAGGGTCTCTTCCCCTCTCCAATCTAATTTATCCTATTTCCAAAAAAGGTCATGAATCTTCCAAAAAGAATTATTCTGATAAACTTCTGTAATACTTGAAATTGTTATGTGACAACTCTGTTTCATGAGTCATCCTAGTAAAATTGTGCACTATAAAATAAAAATTAGGTAGTTTGAGAAGTAGGAACAGATTAGTGAGAGGAAAGTACTGGAGCAACATGGCACTCAGGGCTTTTGAGCTACCCTACACTGTACCTGCCTCTCTGGCCTATCCTGGGGATAACTGCAATTTGTCGAAGGGTAAAACAATCATGATGGCATTGGATAAAGGAATTGAGGGGGAAGTTCACCTCACAACTGAGTAATGGTGGGCTGAATTTGAGAGGTGCTAAATTTCGGATATTAGAACACTCCAGAAAAAAGAAATGTCTTGTAAAAGGTAGGGATTTGAGAGGAAAATGAAATAATGCATCTTGAAAATTCACAGCCTACAAATAAGATCAGAGATGATGCCATTTTGGAAAGAATGTGGGGGACACAGAGGAAAATTTAAAAGATGAGTTGAAAAGAAGGAAAAGATGGAATAAGGGAGAGATAAATGAAAGAATAAGGAGAAAATAAAATTAGTGAAAATTAGGAAGACCAGAGTTAGAAGAAAGACAAAAGGAACACAGTTGCACAAAACAAACAAACAAAAAAGGAGCTGATGGCCCCTTCCCCAGAGAAAAAGTCTGTACTGTTACATAGCTGTGATTGCCCTCCAACCTCTATCTTGTCTATCCAAGTATCCACAGGTCCTTAACTGGACTGGACTAAAAGGAAACATGATGCAGTGGTTCCTTTAAAGACTTTTCTGAGAGAAATGTGCCACATTCAAAGGATTACATGCTCCATTCCTGATGGCATGAGAGCAGTGCATTTTATGAATGGACTAAGAGAGAAACAGAGATGTGGGAAGGGAGAGACAGACACACACACAGAATGAGAGAGAGACTAAGAGGAGAAGGGAAAACAGGAGCGAGAAGAGAGCGAAAGGAAGAGTAGGCATAGATATAGACGGAGGTTCTATAACAGTAGCAAACACTTAAATAGGCCTCATTGTGTGATAGATGATGGATGAAAAAGAGATGGTAGATATTGGATTGACAGATGATGATGGATAGATAGTTGATAGATAGATGAAAGATAGATGATAGATGATTGATAGATAAATAAATAGATGATAGATGATAGATAGATGATGATGATAGATGATAGATGATAGATAGATAGATAGATGAGAGATAGATGATAGATTGATAGATGATAGATAGATGATAGATAGATAGATAGATGATAGATAATGATAGATATAGGAAGATGATAGATAGATGATAGATAGATGATAGATGATAGATAGATAGATAGATAGATAGATAGATGATAGATGATAGATAGATGATAGATAGATGATAGATAATGATAGATAGGTAGATGATAGATAGAGATAGAGAGAGATGATAGATAGATGATATCTATCTATTGATAGATGATAGATAAATAGATGATAGATAGATAGACGATAGATGATAGATAGATAGATAGATGATAGATAAATGATAGATAGATAGATAGATAGATAGATAGATAGATAGATACATGATAAATAGATGATAGATAGATAGATAGATAGATAGATAGATAGATAGATAGATAGATAGAGGCAGATTTATATAAAAATTCTTTTAAGTTTTTCAAATAACCATGTAAGATAAGGACTATTTTTATTCTCACTTTTTAAATGAGGAAATCAAAATGTGGAGAGGTTGACTGTCCATGTCACAAGTGATTGAGACCCAAGCTCAGCATTCACTGCACTCAACCACTACACTATACAACAACAGAGTTGAGGACAGAGAAAATTAACCTAACTGGACTGAAAAAAAAAAAAAAAACAGAGTGTTTCCTTTATTTTTTTTTTGAAAGAAATATGCCAGATTCAAAGGATTGCATGCCACTTTCTTTATGATATGAGTGAAGGATGTCATAAAGACTTGGGCTGACTGGGTTCAAAGAAGAGTTTCTCATCATATTTAGGATATTCCAGCTCTATCCTTACTTCAGTACCAACTGCTAAGGCAGTATTTATACAGAATCAGACCCATCTTTTAAAAACTTCTCATACAATTATGAGGATTATCCCATCAACATAGTTGAAGGTTTCAGGATGGTGTTTATTGAATTACAAAGTCATCACTGGAGAAGAAAAAATCCGTATTGATATTTTCCTGAACTTTGAAGGATGAGGTACTCACTTCCCTATAGGAGATCTTAAACTGAACAAGCCTAAAGTTTACACTTCCATTTTAGGGGTACAATTAAAAGTATGTGGACTTGTACATTATTGCAACACTCTACTCTGTGTTCATGATATCAGTACCAGGATCTTTTACTTGAATCTAAATTTGACAATTGATTTTCTTCTCCCCCTCTCCCCAAAGGGGGACATTGAGACTTCCCATGTAGGACAATAAGCAATTATTTACAAATCACACCTTCAGTCACTACTGGAAACATAATTTTGATGATGAACAGAATTTGAGAAACTTTATTCCTGAATGTTTTTATAGAATATTACTGAGAGCCTGTTATTCATGAAAGACTTTTTAAAAATAAGCTTTTTTTCTGTTTTATAAATTCCCATTGCTACATAATAGTATTTCAAGATATTTTAGCTTTTAGCTAAGCATTTGTAGTTTTTCATTTGTTGAAATTCTACTCATTTGCACATTTTTGTCAGTCTTATTTCAAGCTAGTGCTCATAACCCTAGAAACCAAAATAATCTTTGCAAAATTCTGTACCTAAAAATTTTTAAAGCCCCCTATTTCACACATCTTTCCATATAAGAAAGCTTTGTGAAATTTTTGTGTAGTCTTCAAATATAGTTAACGTACAAAATTATAAATAAACTGCATGGTTTTTATACAGCTTTAATAAGTGTCAAATAAAGTACAGATCCAAAATTTTAAAAAAATACAAAAGTCACACTTAACCCTCTAAACTGGGTCTCTCTCTTTCCAGCCATACATATGGTGGGTACCATGGAAAGAGAAAATGTGAGTTTCCCCAGCACAACTGTGTTGCTGTGCTTCTCAGATTATCCATGGCTAAGAAATGCCCCTCTTTGGAGTGGTCCTGGTCTCTTACATCCTCACCCTGATGGGGAATAGCTCCATCATCTTTCTTTCCATAGTGGAGCCCAGACTCCAGACCCCCATGTACTTCTTCCTGGACAATCTCTCTCTGCTGGACCTTTGTGTCACCTGCACCATTGTGCCCCAGCTGCTGGCCAACCTCTGGGGGGCAGAGAAGACCATTGCTTCCTGGGGCCGCATCACCCAGGCCTACCTCTTCCACTGGACAGGATGCACTGAATGTGCTGTACTGGAGGTAAAGGCTTTTGATCGCTATGTGGCTATCTGCCAGCCCCTCCAGTATACTCTCATCATGAGGCCCCGGGTGTGTTTGCAACTGGCAACTGCTGCCTGGTCCAGTGGCCTGGCCAACTCAATGCTCCAAGCTACACTCACTCTCCAGCTCCACCACTGTGGTCACCATACACTCAACCACTTCTTCTGTGAAGTACCTGTCCTGATCAAGCTGGCCTGTGGTGACACCACTGCTAATGACCTGTCCCTGGCTGTGGGAGCCATCCCTTTTGCACTGAAGGCTCCTCGGCTTGTGCTAGTCTCCTACACATTCATTGCCAAGGATGTGTTGAAGTTACCTTCAGCTGACAGAAGGTACAAGGCCCTCAGCACCTGCAGCTCCCACTTGGAGGTTGTCATCATGTACTTTGGACCAGCCATCTACATGTACCTCCAGCCCCCTGCCAATAGCACTCAGGCCAGATTCATGGCCTTCTTCTACTGTGTTATCACCCCACTGCTCAACCCACTCATCTACACCCTGAGAAACAAAGATGTGAAGAAAGCGTGCAAGAGGATCCTACAACCCCAGAGTGAGGTAAAATCCTAAAAAAGGATAGAAGTCATAAAAAAGACAGGCAATCTCTGTTTGTCTCCTGGGCCAACCACATGCACAACTCAGTAAATATTGGCAAGTCTCTTTCCAAATGAAGGTTCAACAAAAAATTAAAAACAGATCTACCCTATGACTCAGTAATTGCACTACTGGGTATTTACCCCAAAGACACAGATATACTGAAAAAAAGGGGCACCTGCACCCCAATGTTCATAGCAGCAATGTCCACAATAGCCAAACCATGGAAAGAGCCAAGATGCCCTTCAACAGATGATTGGATAAAGATGTGGTCCATATATACAATGGAATATTACTCAGCCATCAGAAAGGATGAATACAGACAGGAAAAGATGGTGGAGGAGTAGGGGACCCTATTCCAACTGGTCCCTAGAATTGAGCTGGATATCTACCAGACCACTCTGAACACCCACGAAATCAGCCTGAAATGTAAGAAGATAGATCTGGATCTCTACAAACAGAATATCGCAGGCGGTTGGTTTCAAGGTATGAAGCAGTGAGCTGTGATTCCCCGGGCAGATATTGGAGAATAAATGGCAGCAGGAGGGAGCCAATCTAGCCAGATCCTACACCACTGGTGAGCGATAGCCTCCCACACTGGGACAGGGCACAGACTCACAGACCAGTAGCGGCGGGGAAAGGACTTTAGGGCAGCCCGCCTGACAGAAACTGGAGCAGTGGGGCCCCACATGCAAATTGGGGGTGGCTGGTGGTTTTAGAAGCACAAAGGGCAGAGACAAGCCCAACCTGGAGGAAGGACTGCGGGCACTGCAGAGGGGCGCACAACCCAGGATGCTGCAGTTTATAGTGGCACAGACAGAAACGGAGATAGTGTGGCCTGGAGAGCTCACTGAAGAACAGACTGCAATATCTCTGTTCTGAGGCAGAGGGTTGGAAATGGTCTCTTCTGCTCTGACTCTCGGAAGAGACATGGAAAGCCACCAGGCAAAGCCACCAGAGAACAAAGGCCCTGAAAAACCGGTTTTCACTGAGCCCATCCCCAGCCACAGGGGGCAGGCAACTCTGCCCAAATAGGGTTGCCTGAGTAACAGTGCGGCAGGCCCCTCCCCCAGAAGACAGGCTGGGAAAACAAGAAGCCAGCAACCATAAGGTCCCTTGAAAACAGGTACATCTTGCTTGGGTTGTGGTCAATAATTTGGACTCTATACATTCCCTCAACCACCCATCAACAGAATGACTAGGAGGAAGAGCCCCCAAAATAGAAAAGACTCAGAGATTATGACTTATGCAGCAGATTTACAAATGGATTCAGATATAACCAAGATGTCGGAGATGGAATTCAGGCTAGCAATTGTGAAGATGATAGCTAGAATGGAGAAATCAATTAATGGCAACATAGAGTCTCTAAGGGCAGAAATGAAAGGTGAATTGGCAGAACTTAAAAATGCTATCAGTGAGATCCAATCCAATCTAGATAATCTAACAGCTAGGGTAACTGAGGCAAAAGAATGAATAAGCCACCTGGAGGACACTATAATAGATAAAAGGGAAACGAAGAGGCTAGGGAAAAACAACTCAGAATCCATGAAAATAGAATCAGAGAAATAAGTGACACCATGAAGCATTCCAATGTCAGAATTATTGGAATCCCAGAGGGGGTGGAGAGAGAGAGAGGACTAGAAGATATATTTGAGCAAATCGTAGCTGAGAACTTCCCTAATCTGGGGAATGAAACAAACATTCATATCCTAGAGGCAGAGAGGACCCCTCCCAAGATCAAGGAAAACAGGCCAACACGGCGGCATGTAATAGTAAACCTCGCAAATCTTAGAACCAAGGAAACTATCTTAAGGGCAGTTAGGGGGAAGAGATTCCTTATGTACAGAGGGAGGAACATCAGAATAACGTCAGACCTATCCACAGAGACCTGGCAAGCCAGAAAGAGCTGGAAGGACATATTCAGGGTACTAAACAAGAAGAACATGCAGCCAAGAATACTTTATCCGGCAAGGCTATCATTTAAAATGGATGGAGAAATGCAGAGCTTCCAAGACTGGCAGAAACTGAAAGAATATGTGACCACTGAGCCGGCCATGCAAGAAATATTAAGAGGGTTTCTATAAAAGGAGAAAGACCCCAAGAGTGATCTATAACAGAAATTTACAGGGACAACCTATAAAAACAACATCTTCACAGGCAACATGATGACAATTAATTCATCTCTTTCAATAATCACTCTCAACATGAATGGCCTAAACGCTCCCATAAAACGGCACAGGGTTGCAGATTGGATAAAAAGACAGGACCCATCCATATGCTGTCTACTAGAGACTCATTCTGAACCTAAAGATACATCCAGACTGAAAGTGAAGGGATGGAGATCCATCTTCCATGCCAGCAGACCTCAAAAGAAAGCTGGGGTAGCAATGCTTATATCAGACAAATTAGATTTTAAACTAGATCTGTAATTAGAGACAGAAGGACATTATATCATTCTTAAAGTGTCTATCCAACAAGAAGATCTAACAATTGTAAATATCTATGCCTCCAACATGGGAGCAGCCATCTACATAAGCCAACTGTTAACCAAAATAAAGAGTCATACTGATAACAATATGTTAATTGTAGGAGAACTCAATGCTCCACTCTCAGCAATGGACAGATCATCTAAGCAGAAAATCAACAAGGAAACAAGAACTTTGAATGATACACTGGACCAGATGGACCTCATAGATATATACAGAACATTCCACCCTAAAAAAAACAGAATACTCATTCTTCTCAAGCACATATGAAACTTTCTACAGAATAGACCACATACTGGGTCACAAATCAGGTCTCAACCGATACCAAAAGATTGAGACTAATCCCTGCATATTCTCAGACCACAATGCTTTAAAACTGGAACTCAATCACAAGAAAAAATTTGGCAGAAATTCAAACACATGGAAGCTAAAGACCACTTTGCTCAAGAATGTTTGGGTCAACCAGGATATCAAAGAAGAACTTAAACAATTCATGGAAATCAATGAGAATGAAAACACATTGGTCCAAAACCTATGGGATACTGCAAAGGCGGTCCTAAGGGGGAAATACATAGCCATCCAAGCCTTACTCAAAAAAAACAGAAAAATCCCGAATTCACCAATTAACTCTACACCTTAAAGAACTAGAGAAAAAACAACAAATGATGACTAAGCCATGCATTAGAAGAGAAATAATTAAAATTAGAGCAGAGATCAATGAATTAGAAACCAGAAACACAGTAGATCAGATCATCGAAACTAGAAATTGGTTCTTTGAAAGAATTAATAAGATAAATAAACCTCTGGCCAGACTTATCCAAAAGAAGAGAGAAAGGACCCAAATAATAAAATTTGAATGAAAGGGGAGAGATCACGACTAACACCAAGGAAATAGAAACAATTATTAGAAATTATTATCAACAACTATATGCCAATAAACTGAGCAATCTGCATGAAATGGAGGTCTTCCTGGAAACCTATGAGCTGCCAAGACTGAAACAGGAAGAAATTGACAACCTGAATAGGCCAATAACCAGTAACGAGATTGAACCAGTGATCAAAAACCTTCCAAAAAACAAGAGTCCAGGGCCTGATGGATTCCCTGGCAATTCTCCAAACATTCAAAGAAGAAATAATACTTATTCTCCTGAAGCTGTTTCAAAAAACAGAAACAGAAGGAAAACTTCCAAACTCATTGTATGAGGCCAGCATTACCTTAATCCCCAAACCAAACAAAGACCCAATAAAAAAGGAGAATTTCAGACCTATATCCCTCATGAACATGGATTCCAAAATCCTCAACAAAATCCTAGCTAATAGGATCCAACAATACATTAAAAGGATCATCCACCACGACCAAGTGGGATTTATCCCCAGGATACAAAGGTGGTTCAACATTCACAAATCAATCAGTGTGATAGAATACATTAATAAGAGGAGAGAGAAGAACCATATGGTCCTCTCAATTGATGCAGAAAAAGCATTTGACAAAATACTCCATCCTTTCCTGATTTAAACTCTTCAGAGTATAGGGATAGAGAGAACATTCCTCAAGTTCATAAATTCTGCCTATGAAAAACCCACAGCGAATATCATCCTCAATGGGGAAAAGCTGAGAACCTTTCCCTTAAGATCAGGAACACGTCAAGGATGCCCACTCTCACCACTATTGTTCAACATAGTACTAGAAGTCCTAACAACAGCAATCAGACAACAAAAAGAATTAAAATGTATTCAAATTGGCAAAGAAGAAGTCAAACTCTCTCTTTTCGCAGATGACATGATACTTTACGTGGAAAACCCAAAAGCCTCCACCCCCAAATTACTAGAATTCATACAGCAATTCAGTAATGTGGCATGATACAACATCAATGCACAGAAATCAGTTGCTTTCTTATACACTAACAACACAACTGTAGAAAGAGAAATTAGAGAAACAATTCCATTTACAATAGCACCAAAAACCATAAGATACCTTGGAATAAACCTAACCAAAGAGGTAAAGGATCTATACTCTAGGAACTACAGAACACTCATGAAAGAAATTGAGGAAGACACAAAAAGATGGAAAAACATTCTATGCTCATGGATTGGAAGAATACACATTGTTAAAATGTCTACGCTACCCAGAGCACTCTATACCTTCAATGCCATCCCGATCAAAATTCCAATGACATTTTTCAAAGTGCTGGAACAAACAATCCTAAAATTTGTATGGAATCAGAAAAGACTCCGAATCGCCAAGGAAATGTTGAAAAAGAAAAACAAAGCTGGGGGCATCACGTTGCCCGATTTCAAGCTATATTACAAAGCTGTGATCACCAAGACAGCATGGTACTGGCACAAAAACAGACATATAGACCAATGGAACAGAATAGAGAACCCAGATATGGACCCTCAACTGTATGGTCAAATAATCTTTGACAAAGCAGGAAAAAACATGTAATGGATAAAAGATAGTCTCTTCCACAAATTGTGCTGGGAAAATTGGACAGCCACATGCAGAAGAATGAAACTCGATCATTCTCTAACACCATACACAAAGATAATCTCGAAACGGATGAAAGACCTCAATGTGAGACAGGAATCCATCAAAATCCTAGAGAACATAGGCAGTAACCTCTTTGACATCGGCCACAGCAACTTCTTTCAAGAAATATCTCCAAAAGCTAGTGACACAAAAGCAAAAATGAACTTTTGGGACTTCATCAAGATAAAAAGCTTCTGCACAGCAAAGGAAACAGTCAACAAAACAAAGAGGCAACCCACAGAATGGGAGAAGATATTTGCAAACGACACTACAGATAAAGAGGTGGTATCCAAGATCTATAAAGAACTTCTCAAGCTCAACACCCATAAAACAAATAATCAAGTCAAAAAATGGGCAGAAGATATGAAAAGATACTTCTCTGAAGACATACAAATGTTTAACAGAATCATGAAAAAATGTTCATCATCATTAGCCATGAGGGAAATCCAAATCAAAACCACATTGAGATACCACCTTACACCAGTTAGAATGGCAAAAATGGACAGGGCAAGAAACAACAAATGTTGGAGAGGTTGTGGAGAAAGGGGAACCCTCTTACACTGTTGGTGGGAATGCAAGTTGGTACAGCCACTTTGGAAAACCATGTGGAGATTCCTCAAAAATTTAAAAATAGAGCTACCCTATGACCCAGCAATTGCACTCCTGGGTATTTACCACAAAGACATAGATGTAGTGAAAAGAAGGGCCATATGCACCCCAATGTTCATAGCAGCAATGTCCACTATAGCCAAACTGTGGAAAGAGCCGAGATGCCCTTCAACAGACGAATGGGTAAAGAAGATGTGGTCCATATATACAATGGAATATTACTTAGCCATCAGAAAGGATGAATACCCAACTTTTACATCCACATGAATGGGACTGGAGGAGATTATGCTAAGTGAAATAAGTCAAGCAGAGAAAGTCAATTATCATATGGTTTCACCTATTTGTGGAACATAAGGAATAGCATGGAGGACATTAGGAGAAGGAAGGGAAAAGTGAAGGGGGAGAAATCGGAGGGAGAGATGAACCATGAGAGACTATGGACTCTGAGAAACAAACAGGGTTTTAGAGGGGAGGGGGGATGGGTTAGTCCAGTGATGGGTATTAAGGAGGGCATGTACTGCATGGAGCACTGGGTGTTATACGAAAACAATGGATCGTGGATCACCACTTCAAAAACTAATAATGTATGGTGACTAACATAACATAATAAAATAAAATTTAAAAAAAAAGAAAGAATGAATGAATACATACCATTTACATGGACATGGATGTAACTGGAGGGGATTATGCTAAGTGAACTAAGTCAAGCAGAGAAAGTCAATTATTATATGGTTTCACTAATTTGTGGAACATAAGGAATAGCATGGAGGACATTAGGAGAAGGAAGGGAAAAATGAAGGGGGGAAATCAGAGGGCGAGATGAACCATGAGAGACTATGGGCTCCGAGAAATAAACAGGGTTTTAGAGGGGAGGGGGCTGGGGGGATTTGTTGGCCTGGTGGTGGGTATTAAGGAGTGCATGTATTGCATGGAGCACTGGGTGTTATACACAAACAATGAATCATGGATCACTACATCAAAAACTAATGATATGGGCACCTGGGTTGCTCAGATGGTTAAGCGTCTGCCTTCAGCTCATGTCATGATCCCAGGGTCCTGGGATCGAGTCCTGCATCGGGCTCCAAATGAGTGTCCATGAGTTCCAAGGAAAGAGTTCCCATCTCTTAACATCACCCACCCTGATGTCTAGAGAAACTCTTCCAACTAGAAGGTGCTCAGTTCTGTAATCTCAAGTGGAGCAATCCTGCTCCTTTTTGACCCTCTCCAAATGTCTTGTTCTCACTGGAAAGAACGAGTTCACACATCGGTAGGAGGGTAAGCAACACCATCTTTTCAAATCCCTTTATATAAAAGCTCCCATTTACCAGATAGTGTACAAGAAAATTTGCTGAAAACTTTTGTACAGATCCCAACAAGATTTTTAGTAAGAATTCATTGGATTGATCACATATATGCAAACCATTTTAATCTCTCCTGTCTCTGAGCATCTCAGGTGTTCTCTCCTTTCTCAAACACCTTATCACTCCATAATTTATCATATTCTTACCTCATCAATAACCTCACCATCCATCTTCGATGATTCATTCAAGAAAATAATTTCAGAGAAGGCGGAGCAAGATGGCGGAGGAGTAGGAGACCTGGATTTCGTCTCCTCTCAGGAATTCAGCTGGATAGGGATCAAACCATTCTGAACACCTACAAACTCAACAGGAGATCGAAGAAAAGAATAGCAACAACTCTCTGAACAGAAAAGCGACTACTTTCTGGAAGGTAGGACGTGCGGAGAAGTGAATCCGAGGCGATATTCGGGAGGATAGACGGTGGGGGAGGGGCCTCCATCGGCCACTTCTGGCAAGTGATAGAGCCGCGGAGCACAAAATCGGAACTTTTAGAAGTCTGCTCCGCTGAGGGACGTCACTCTGGTGGCCAAGTGGGGGGTGGAACCCTCGCAGGACAGTGTGGTCTCAGGACCCTCGGGGTCACAGAAAGACTGGGGGTGCCTGAGTGCGGCAGAGCTCCCAGGTATCGGAGCGGGGAAGCTGGCTGCAGAGATGGAGCCCAGGCGCGGGCTCTCAGCTCGGGGTTGCTATAAACCATGATCCGCGGCACAGTCGGGCCACTGCTCCTCCAGCAGGGACCCAACAAGCGGCAGATCCGGGGAGACTCACCTTCTTCCCCTGGGAGGAGAGGTGCGGGAGCGCACCGCGGGGATCTGCTGGGTTTGGAGACTCCACCCAGGGTCGGGTGCCAGATAGAAAGGCGCGGTCACAGGCCGGGTGAGCACGGAGTGCGGCCGGAGACCGGGGAGACGGGACTGACTGACTGCTTTTCTCTGGGGGCTCACTGAGGAGCGGGCCCCCGAGTTCTCAGCTCCTCCGGGGCGGAGATTGGGAGGCCGCCATTTTCACTCTCCGCCTCCAAAGCTGTACGGAAAGCTTGCAGGGAACAAAAGCTCCCGAGAGCAAACCCGAGCAGGTTACTTAGCCTGGACCGGGAAGGGCGGGGCAATTCCGCCTCCGGCGAAGACATTTGGAAACCACAGCAACAGGTCCCTCCCCCAGAAGATCAGCGAGAACAGCCAGCCAAGACCAAGTTTACCGATCAATGAGAACGGCAGAACTCCAGCGCTAGGGGAATACTGCACATAGAATCCATGGCTTTTTTACCATGATTCTTTAGTCTTTCAAAGTAAATTATTTTTTTTAACTGTCTTTTTTTTCTTTTTTCTTTTTTTCTTTTTTTTTGAATTTTTCTCTTTCCCTTTTTCAACCAACATCTTATCAATCCCTTTTTTAAAAAAAAAACATTTTTATTTTTCATTTTACAGTCATATTCTATCCCTTCATAGTAGTCACCCGAATTTTGGCATTTATATATAAGTTGTTCTCTCTTTAAAATTTTGAGATAGTTTCTTCTAACAGATCAAAATATACTCTAAATCTCTAGTGTATGGTTTTTTCCTACTCCCCTGCCTGATCACATTCTCTCCCTTTATTCCTTTTTTTTTTTTTAAATCCTCTTCTTTCTTTTTTCAAACAACTTATCAAATCCTTTTATAAACTTTTTTATAATTTCCATCTTTACAGTCATATTCCATCCCTTCATCATATCAACCCTTATTTTTGTACATATATAAGTTTTTCTTTCTTTAAAATTTTGGGAGGCACTTTCTTTTAACAGACCAAAATACACCCAAAATCTAGTGTGTGGCACTGATCTATAAACCAGCCTGATCATATTTGATCACATTCTGTTTTTGTTTTGTTTTGTTTTGTTCTGTTTTTGTTTGTTTTTATCTTTATCTTTATCTTTTTCTTTTTTCTTTTTTTCTTTCTTTTTCTTTTTTCTCTCTTTCCCTTTCTTTTCCCACTGCTTCAGGTCTTTTCTGATTTGTTTAGAGTATATTTTCTGGGGACATTGTTACCCTGTTAGCATTTTGTTCTCTCATTAATCTATTCTCCTCTGGGCAAAATGACAAGACGGAAGAAATCACCTCAACAAAAAGAACAAGAGGTAGTACCGACTGCCAGGGACCTACTCAATACGGACATTAGTACGATGTCAGATCTAGAGTTCAGAATCATCACTTTAAAGATACTAGCTGGGCTTGAAAAAAGCATGGAAGTTATTAGAGAAACCCTTTCTGGAGAAGTAAAAGAACTAAAATCTAACCAAGTAGAAATCAAAAAGGCTATTAATGAGGTGCAATCAAATATGGGGGCGCTAACTGCTAGGATAAATGAGGCAGAAGAAAGAAGCAGTGAGATAGAAGACCAAATGATGGAAAATAAAGAAGCTGAGAAAAAGAGAGATAAACAACTACTGGATCACGAGGGCAGAATTCGAGAGATAAATGATACCATAAGACGAAACAACATTAGAATAATTGGGATCCCAGAAGAAGAAGAAAGAGAGAGAGGGGCAGAAGGTATAATGGAGCAAATTATAGCAGAGAACTTCCCTAATTTGGGGAAGGAAACAGGCATCAAAATCCAGGAAGCACAGAGAACCCCTCTCAAAATCAATAAAAATAGGTCAACACCCCGACATCTAATAGTAAAACTTACGAGTCTCAGAGACAAAGAGAAAATCCTGAAAGCAGCTCGGGAGAAGAGATATGTAACCTACAATGGTAGAAACATTAGATTGGCAACAGACTTATCCACAGAGACCTGGCAGGCCAGAAAGGACTGGCAGGACATATTCAGAGCACTAAATGAGAAAAATATGCAGCCAAGAATACTATATCCAGCGAGGCTGTCATTGAAAATTGAAGGAGAGATAAAAAGCTTCCAGGACAAACAAAAACTAAAGGAATTTGCAAACACGAAACCAGCCCTACAAGAAATATTGAAAGGGGTCCTCTAAGCAAAGAGAGAGCCTAAAAGCAACATAGACCAGAAAGGAACACAGACAATATACAGTAACAGTCACTTTACAGGCAATACAATGGCACTAAATTCCTATCTTTCAATAGTTACCCTGAATGTAAATGGGCTAAATGCCCCAATCAAAAGACACAGGCTATCAGATTGGATTAAAAAACAAGACCCATCGATATGCTGTCTGCAAGAGACTCATTTTAGACCCAAAGACACCCCCAGATTGAAAGTGGGGGGGTGGAAAACCATTTACCATGCTAATGGACACCAAAAGAAAGCTGGGGTGGCAATCCTTATATCAGACAAATTAGATTTTAAACCAAAGACTGTAATAAGAGATGAGGAAGGACACTATATCCTACTTAAAGGGTCTATCCAACAAGAAGATCTAACAATTGTAAATATCTATGCCCCTAACCTGGGAGCAGCCAATTATATAAGGCAATTAATAACAAAAGCAAAGAAACACATCGACAACAATACAATAATAGTGGGGGACTTTAACACCCCCCTCACTGAAATGGACAGATCGTCTAAGCAAAAGATCAACAAGGAAATAAAGACTTTAAATGACACACTGGACCAAATGGACTTCACAGACATATTCAGAACATTCCATCCCAAAACAACGGAATACACATTCTTCTCTAGTGCCCATGGAACATTCTCCAGAATCGATCACATCCTAGGTCATAAATCAGGTCTCAACTAGTACCAAAAGATTGGGATCATTCCCTGCCTATTTTCAGACCACAGTGCTTCGAAACTAGAAATCAATCACAAGAGGAAAGTCGGAAAGAACTCAAATACATGGAGGCTAAAGAGCATCCTACTAAAGAATGAATGGGTCAACCAGGAAATTAAAGAAGAATTAAAAAAATTCATGGAAACCAATGAAAATGAAAACACAACTATTCAAAATCTTTGGGATACAGCAAAGGCAGTCCTAAGAGGAAAGTATATAGCAATACAAGCCTTTCTGAAGAAACAAGAAAGGTCTCAAGTACACAACCTAACCCTACACCTAAAGGAGCTGGAGAAAGAACAGCAAATAAAGCCTAAACCCAGCAGGAGAAGAGAAATAATAAAGATCAGAGCAGAGATCAATGAAATAGAAACTGAAAGAACAGTAGAACAGATCAACGAAACTAGGAGCTGGTTCTTTGAAAGAATTAACAAGATTGATAAGCCCCTGGCCAGACTTATCAAAAAGAAAAGAGAAATGACCCAAATCAACAAAATCATGAATGAAAGAGGAGACATCACAACCAACACCAAAGAAATACAAACAATTATAAGAACATATTATGAGCAACTCTATGCCAGCAAATTAGATAACCTGGAAGAAATGGATGCATTCCTAGAGATGTATCAACTACCAAAACTGAACCAGGAAGAAATAGAAAACCTGAACAGACCTATAACCACTAAGGAAATTGAAGCAGTCATCAAAAATCTCCCAAAACACAAAAGCCCAGGGCCAGATGGCTTGCCAGGGGAATAGTACCAAACATTTCAAGAAGAATTAATACCTATTCTTCTGAAACTGTTCCAAAAAATAGAAATGGAAGGAAAACTTCCAAACTCATTTTATGAGGCCAGCATTACCTTGATCCCAAAACCAGACAAAGACCCCATCAAAAAGGAGAATTACAGACCAATATCCCTGATGAACATGGATGCAAAAATTCTCACCAAAATACTAGCCAATAGGATCCAACAGTACATTAAAAGGATTATTCACCACGACCAAGTCGGATTTATCCCTGGGCTGCAAGGTCGGTTCAACATCCGCAAATCAATCAACGTGATACAATACATTAACAAAAGAAAAAACAAGAATCATATGATCCTCTCCATAGATGCAGAAAAACCATTTGACAAAGTACAGCATCCTTTCTTGATCAAAACTCTTCAGAGTATAGGCATAGAGGGTACATACCTCAATATCATAAAAGCCTGAAAAACCTACAGCGAATATCATTCTCAATGGGGAAAAACTGAGAGCTTTCCCCCTAAGGTCAGGAACGCAGCAGGGATGTCCACTATCACCACTGCTATTCAACATAGTATTAGAAGTCCTAGCCACAGCAATCAGACAACAAAAAGAAATAAAAGGCATCCAAATTGGCAAAAAAGAAGTCAAACTCTCACTCTTTGCAGATGATATGATACTTTATGTGGAAAATCCCAAAGACTCCACCCCAAAACTGCTAGAACTCATACAGGAATTCAGTAAAGTGGCAGGATATAAAATCAATGCACAGAAGTCAGTGGCATTCCTATACACCAACAACAAGTCAGAAGAAAGAGAAATTAAGGAGTCGATCCCATTTACAATTGCACCCAAAACCATAAGATACCTAGGAATAAATCTAACCAAAGAGGCAAAGGATCTGTACTCAGAAAACTATAAAATACTCATGAAAGAAATTGAGGAAGACACAAAGAAATGGAAAAAGGTTCCATGCTCATGGATTGGAAGAACAAATATTGTGAAGATGTCAATCCTACCTAGAGCAATCTACACATTCAATGCAATCCCCATCAAAATACCATCCACTTTTTTCAAAGAAATGGAACAAATAATCCTAAAATGTCTATGGAAGCAGAAAAGACCCCGCATAGCCAGAGGAATGTTGAAAAAGAAAAGCAAAGCTGGCGGCATCACAATTCCGGACTTCCAGCTCTATTACAAAGCTGTCATCATCAAGACAGTATGGTACTGGCACAAAAACAGACACATAGATCAATGGAACAGAATAGAGAGCCCAGAAATGGACCCTCAACTATATGGTCCACTAATCTTTGACAAAGCAGGAAAGAATGTCCAATGGAAAAAAGACAGTCTCTTCAACAAATGGTGTTGGGAAAATTGGACAGCCACATGCAGAAGAATGAAACTGGACCATTTCCTTACACCACACACAAAAATAGACTCCAAATGGTTGAAAGACCTCAATGTGAGACAGGAGTCCATCAAAATCCTAAAGGAGAACACAGGCAGCAACCTCTTCAACCTCAGCCGCAGCAACTTCTTCCTAGAAACATCGCCAAAGGCAAAGGAAGCAAGGGCAAAAATGAACTATAGGGACTTCATCAAGATAAAAAGCTTTTGCAAAGCAAAGGAAACAGTCAACAAAACCAAAAGACAACTGACAGAATGGGAGAAGATATTTGCAAATGACATATCAGATAAAGGGCTAGTATCCAAAATCTATAAAGAACTCATCAAACTCAACACCAAAAGAACAAAGAATCCAATCAAGAAATGGGCAGAAGACATGAACAGACATTTTTCCAAAGAAGACATCCAAATGGCCAACAGACACATGAAAAAGTGTTCAATATCACTTGGCATCAGGGAAATCCAAATCAAAACCTCAATGAGATACCACTTCACACCAGTCAGAATGGCTAAAATTAACAAGTCAGGAAATGACAGATGTTGGCGGGGGTGCGGAGAAAGGGGAACCCTCCTACACTGTTGGTGGGAATGCAAGCTGGTGCAGCCACTCTGGAAAACAGTATGGAGGTTCCTCAAAAAGTTGAAAATAGAGCTACCATATGATCTAGCAATTGCACTACTGGGTATTTACCCCAAAGATACAAATGTAGGGACCCGAAAGGGTACGTGCACCCCAATGTTTATAGCAGCAATGTCCACAGTAGCCAAACTGTGGGAAGGGCCAAGATGTCCATCAACAGATGAATGGATAAAGAAGAGGTGGTATATATATACAATGGAATATTATGCAGCCATCAAAAGGAATGAAATCTTGCCATTTGCAATGACATGGATGGAACTGGAGGGTATTATGCTGAGCGAAATAAGTCAATCAGAGAAAGACATGTATCATATGACCTCACTGATATGAGGAATTCTTAATCTCAGGAAACAAACTGAGGGTTGCTGGAGTGGGGGGTGGGGTGGGAGGGATGGGGTGACTGGGTGATGGACACTGGGGAGAGTATGTGCTCTGGTAAGCGCTGTGAATTGTGCAAGACTGTTGAATCTCAGATCTGTACCTCTGAAACAAATAATGCAATATATGTTAAGAAAGAAAAAAAGAAGAAGAAGAATGTAGCAGGAGGGGAAGAATGAAGGGGGGGAAATCGGAGGGGGAGAAGAACCATGAGAGACAATGGACTCTGAAAAACAAACTGAGGGTTCTAGAGGGGAGGGGGGTGGGAGGATGGGTTAGCCTGGTGATGAGTATTGAGGAGGGCACGTTCTGCATGGAGCACTGGGTGTTGTGCACAAACAATGAATCATGGAACACTATATCTAAAACTAATGATGTAATGTATGGGGATTAACATAACAATAAAAAAATTTTTAAAAAAAGAAAATAATTTCAGGGGTTCCTGGATGACTCGGTGGAACATGAGACTCTTGATCTTGGGGTTATAAGTTTGAGCCCCATTTTGGGTATAGAGATTACCTAAAAATAAAATCTTAAAAAAAATAAAGAGAAAACAATTTTCAACCTCCCCATAACAAATTTCCTTCATTTCTCTCAATTAATTCATGACAGATATGATTCAGTATGTTTTATATTTCTTATATATGTATGAACCATTTCCTTCATTTGTCTAATTTCTCTATTTCAATATATGCTTTTGAAGATTAGAGACAGCCCTCTTCCATTGTATACTGATCAATAAATATTAGGTTCTAAGTGCCCAAGACATATCTGACATAGAGCAGAGATTGAATAAAGGTTTGAACTAAGAGTTAAATACAGATGAGGTCCCCACTCATTGGTGATCAAAAGCACATAATGTCCCCACTGAGTTTGTTCTAGACATCTGCCAAAGCCATGGGCAACTCCGTTTGTTGAGTGATGTGTACTTCTGATCAATAAAGAGGTGTGGATGCCAGTTAACTAACAGACTTGAAATAGTTTAATACTGCCACTTTATTCTCTTTCCAGGACACTATTTGAATGTATTTATTACCTAAACTAAATTTAAGCCCCTCCTTTCCTATATGCCTTCTTTCTTCTATGCATCTGAGCAGAAACTGACTTCCCAGCCAAACATTTAGGAAATAGAAACAAAAGCTTTGCTCAAAGGGAGGCATCTGCTTCAAATCGGTGATGGCTTTGACCACTGCACCCTCTCTGACCTTTCCCAGGGCACAGAAGTCAATCTAGGATGGTATCCCGTCAGAACCCCATTAGTTCATTTGAATCAGTTTGATGGACAACTTTTCTCTGTCTATATAACTTCAAAGAGCAAGCAAGCTCACTTTCCACTCCCCCCCAAAAAAATTCTGAAAATGTGACATGTTGTATCTGTTGTAACTTTTGAAATTTATCTTTCTGGAGAAAAAGGATGGAGAAAAATCAGTACATCAGCAAAATCAGTCATCAGATTACTTTTCTTTTCTTTTTTTTTTTTTTAGTAGATTACTTTTCTATCACAGTTTAGCTTTTGACAGTAACCCTAACTTGTTTTTCTGAGAAAAGGGGAAAGCATTCATGAGAAGCATCCAGGAACCTCCTTCATGGAAACTGAACAATAGTTTTCAGAGGGTACTCTCAGGAGACCCCGGACAAGAATGGCAGTTTATTTCTGTGACAGGAATTTTTGGACCACACTGAGCTTTGACTTACAAAGGGAGATATCAAAGAGTAAAACCAACTGGCTGTTCAGAGAACTGACAAGAGATTCTGAGAAATAACGTTTGCACCTTGGGTATAAACCAGAAACTCATATACACAGGGTCCATGCAACACTTTTTAAAAACCCACAAGAAATTTGCTTTTATAGAAAAGAAGTAATTGGGAGAAGAAGAATGTAGCAGGAGGGGAAGAATGAAGGGGGGGAAATCGGAGGGGGAGAAGAACCATGAGAGACGATGGACTCTGAAAAACAAACTGAGGGTTCTAGAGGGGAGGGGGGTGGGAGGATGGGTTAGCCTGGTGATGGGTATTGAGGAGGGCACGTTCTGCATGGAGCACTGGGTGTTATGCACAAACAGTGAATCATGGAACACTGTATCTAAAACTAATGATGTAATGTATGGGGATTAACATAACAATAAAAAATTTTTAAAAAAAATACATAAAAAGAAAAGAAGTAATTGGGAAAGGTAACAGAAGATTGGACTATAATCCCATGTCCACAAGCCAATGTGTTCTCTGCCCTCACCAAGTCTCCCTGGAATGTCAAACATCCTTGGTCCAGGAGGAATCAGCAGTGCCTCAATGGATGTCCCCACCCTCTCTGTAAGAGTTTTATTCACTCGGGGTGCCTGGGTGGCTCAGATGGTTGAGCGTCTGCCTTCGGCTCAGGTCATGATCCCAGGGTCCTGGGATCGAGCCCCACATCGGGCTCCTGGCTCAGTGGAGAGCCTGCTTCTCCCTCCCCCTCTGCCTCTCTCCCTGCTCATGCTTTCTCTCTCTCTCTCTCTCTGTATCTCTGTGTCTCAAATGAATAAATAAAATCTTTTAAAAAAAAAAAAGTGTTTTATTCACTCACCTGAATCCATCCTCACTGTAAGAGCATTTCTGTTGCATAATGGGAGGTCAGGGCTCTGCACTTGGACTCTTCAGGTGCATTTCTTTGGCTGCTTCTCTGCTGTAAAAAGCCTGTGATTCTTTTCTTAGCTTTCTTTGCTTATACTCTAGGTACAAAGATTTCCACCAGGCACTTTGCTTAGTCTTAGTAAGGGAAACATGTTTATAAATCATAGTTAAAGTAGATTACATCTGCCCATATCTCCTCTCAGATGTGGGATGGTTGAGTTTTCTAGAATGACTCTCAGAGGATGAGCTAGCCTTTCTTCATGTTACCCGCAAAGTCTTGGAGTGACTTACCTGGCATCCTGCTATGGCCTAAATGTTTCTGTCCTCCCAAAATGTATATATTGAAACTCTAACCACAAATATGATGGTATTTGGAGATGGGGCCTTTGGGAGGAAATTAGGTCATGAGGGCTCCACCCTCATGATGGGATTAGTGTTCTTACAAGAGACACAACAGAGATTATATCTCTCTCTCAATATCTCTCAATCTCTTTGCCACGTGAGTACAGTGAGAAGGCACCCATCTGAATCCCAGGCCTTCCAGGCCAGCAACTCCATCTCGGACTCCCCAGCCTCCAGCGCCATGAGAAATAGAAGACCATGAAGCTACCCAGTGTACGGGATCTGTCATGACAGCCTGAGCAGACTGAGACACTCCCTGCACACGGGCTGTAGACACCTCTGTCCCCTCAGAGATGGGAGGGGACGTCCTGAGACCGGAGGGGCCCCCAGCAAGTATGCCTCTCCCATTACAGATAAAAGGAAGCTTCAGGAAGTAACACATAAAGGCTTATAATAAGCCAGCAAGAACTGAGCAGTACCTCAGATGATAGCGTGACACCACAGTGAGAGAAAGAAGTGAGAGGACAGGCATGAGTGACAGATCACTCAGTGTCTCTATGACCAACAGATACTAGGGTGGTCTGCAGTGATCTGCACTTTCATGTTTCCATGCTTATGCGTTTAAAAAACAATTAGCTTGTTTGGAAATAATTAATTAATTAATTAAAATTTAGGTTGTTTGGGTGCATAAAATCTGTCAGAAGTGCCTGCCCTCTAGAAACTTACTGCCTCATATTGCACACACTCAGACCCTAGATAACCCCCAAAATAATACTAATCAAGTCAGCTTTCATAGCGATCCCAGAGCATTAATGATGGAGTTAATTTTGTTCATTTCTATCACCAGTGGCCTCACCCTGCAGTTTTGAAAAACCACCCACAAAAGCAAAAGTTTAGCAAAGGGCACTTGAAAGAATTACTCTCAAATTATCCATTCAAAACACTATAGCTCTGAAACCAATGAGGCATAAAAGACTACGGGCTGAGAGAGCAGGTGGGAGTGAAGACAGTTCTCACCAAGGAGGTGGTAGCCCCTCAGTGTTTTCAGGACTCTGAGTCCACCTGCGTTGGGCTCAGGATGGAGTAGAGGAAACGGACTCTGCAGCGCGGTGCTCCCACCCATGGGCACGGAGGTCCCTATAACTGGAGGGAAAAGAGAACACCAAGGCAAGACGTGAAACTCAGCAGCACTTTCTGATTGAGGAAGGAGTGGGAAGGATGTTCCAGGAGAGGAAAGGAGCTTCTGGAAGGATGTAGAACTGAATGGGAAAAAAAAAAAAAAAACTGGCTTGTCCCAAGATTCATGAGAACCTCACTCCAGGAGAATGTCAGGTATTTCAGGAATAATGGGAGGAAGTGAGACTCTAGCATGATGGGGCCAGATGATGAAAGGTACTCTTTTTTCCAATTTAATATTAAATGGGAATTCAGCTTTTAGTCGCCTAAGTGATAAGCTCAGCACAGAAACCATACCAGGACACAAGGCCCAGAAATTCTCTTCCCTGAATCACGGTTGTCAGAAAGCAAGTACAAAATAAGACAGCGGTCTTCAAACACTGGGGCCCATACGTCCCGTAAAAGATTTTGGGAGAGTAGATAGTTTCTTGAACATTTTAAAGTTGGCGTCATCGGTTTACACACTTGCAATGGAGTATATTGTGGCGTCTTCTTTACCAGGTGTTTGTTGTAAGCATGTTTATCAAACTTTGGATTTGTAGGTTAGTTTATTCAAGGCTTTGAAAAGGTCTCCCAACTAATTCTATCAGCTAGTCCGCCCTCATTTTCAAGCCAATTGGTCAAATTAGATTTATATTTCATTGAAGAACACATGTCTTCCTGCTTTTTCATTAAATAAGTGTGTTACAAATGCACCCCTGCAACCTCCTTATCAAGTCTGGATTCTAATCCTGACACAGATATTGACAGAGAGAGGAGACACGGAGGAAAAGTAAACTGATGTGGACTTACAGGCATGGTTAGGTGAGAGAGGGAAGGCGTGGGGTCTGCAGTATTTGTCGCCTCCAGGTAACCAGGCGGTGCTGCCCTCAGCACTTCCTACCTGAGCTCTCTGGGGACTCGCTGCCATAAAAAATCACCCTTGGTTTGCACTATGAGCAGTGCTTCTCAGTCTTGTTCAGGATGGTGAAAGGCATCCTCTCTGCCATGAAGTAGAAGAAGGTTGATTGTGAAAAGAGAACTGTCTGTGGGCTTCTGGGCTCTTGGATGCATTTTGGGAAAAAGAACATGGGGAAGTTGAAGCATACCTCCCTCAGTATCTCTAGAACACGGTCGTTCGGTTACTGGGTAATACCTCCATGCAGCCTCTGGGGGTTCCAGCCATTTAACTTTGGAACAAAGGATGAGACAGGAGAGAAGCTATGTGGCTCCTAATCTTGGGAATCGTGGAAACAGCATTACCTGGAAGATACACAGCTACTCAGTGAGCAAAGCTTCTTACTGCTCTGCCCTGAATATCTGAAATGATTCCCCAGAGCAGAACGAGGGGGAAGGAGATGGTGAGGGGCTCTCACACACAGGGATTTCAACAGGCTCAGAATCCCAATGAGTCTCACCAGGGAGGCTTAACGAACACCAGAGCACAAGGTGTGGCATCAGAAAGGCGGTATGATAGCTCATTTCATGCTGGGGTCCCTGTTTCCTGAAGGAAGCTCACCCAGACTTTACCGCTGATGACTTATAGCTGGGGAGGAACAGAGCAGAGAATGAGTGAGCAACGTAATTACAGAGGGTGGTGCAGGTGTTAACAAAACTTCCTGCGGCGATCATCTTGTAATACATACGTCATCACAATGTGCACTTTAAAGACACACACACTGTCCTATGTCAATTATACCTCAATAAAGATGAGCAACAACAGCGAAGAATGAGTGAGATCTTGATCAGCCCATGTGAGGGAAAGCGAGGTGCCCATTTTGCTAACACACTGACATACACATGTATATAACATTGATATAATATGCATTTATAGAACATACGGTGTAACTTATAATTAGAAATGTAAATATAACTTATAATATATAAGTGATATAACTTAGGTCACTTCTTGATAAATCCTAGCACTGGGAGAAAAATGACCCCTTTCTCAAAAACAGGAGCATTTGCAAGTCTTATTCTTCTTTTTTTTTTTTTTAAGATTTATTTATTTATTTGAGAGAGAGCAAGAGAGAGAGAGGCATGAGGAAGGGGGCAAAGAGAATCTCAAGCAGACTCCCCGCTGAGCACAGAGCCCAACCCCAGACTCCATCCCAGGACCCTGAGATCATGACCTGAGTCTAAACCAAGAGTCAGATGTTCAGCCAACTGAGCCACCCAGGCATCCTGCAAGTCTTATTTTCAATTGACAAAGAATTAACGATAAGATCTAAACTTACTTATTGATAAGTTCACCTTTGTCTACTTTTTTTAGCATAAGCAGTAGCTCCTTTGTGAAAATAGCAGTATGAACCCACAAAGGCTGATGGCCCTGGATATATACATAATTATATAAATTACATAATTACATAATTTACTTTTCACTTGAAAAGTCTGCTTAATTTCTTTCTGATTGAATACACATGTTAAATATGCATCCCTGTGGCATCCTTTCCAGGTCTGGATTCTGATCCTGAAATAGATATTGCACAGAGATAGGAAATAAAGGAAAGGTAAAACTTTATCGATCTAATAGATACGTAATTTATATGATATACATAAATTATATATTTTATATCTATATCTTATAACACACATAAAATATACAATTTGCATTTTATATTTACATAATATATCATGTGATTTATAGTAGAAATGAGTGTATATTTTACATATGCTACTATACAGAATTCTGGGAGCATGGAGAACTGGACAGAAGGACACGCTAACACATGCATGTTGGAGGACACAGTTCTGGAGGGACGGAAGGTGAGCAGGTAGGGAGGAGATCAAGTCTGGAGATCCTGAGAGCCCCTGGCAGTCCTTTCTGACTCTCTAGATGGAAACTCTCATTGGCTTCCTGCCTCTCACATTTCATCAAAGCCAGAATAGCCGTATCATAACAACAAGGCTTCTTATTTAAAGACTTTCTCATCTATCTGGACAATATTTATTTTATTTTAATTTAATGCCCTATTTAATTAGATTCCAAGCAGGAAAAGTGATAGATGATGTGGTCCAGTATCAGTGCATCCTAAAGCTGGTAAGATGATTATTATTTGTATTTTTCTTCTCCTGGACTCCCTTAAAACATTTGACTGTCTCTACACAGCCCGTTAGCTCTGAACTCTGTCAGATTTACTGAATAATTACAGCAATTCTCTGGAAGCAATTATAAATTAACCATTCTGGCAAAACCTCTCAGAGTGACAAGCCATCAGCAAACTCATCATGTAGAACTCAGGGTCATACTCTCAGATGATCTGAAAATGTTTTCTAAAAGTGTAAAGTTTCACAAACACAAATGAAAATCTGCCATGATAAGTTAACTGTCACACTATGTCTCTCTTAAGGGTACTATCTGGTCATTCTTACCTTTTATTCTCTTTTTGTCTTTTTTAAAATCTTAAGTCTTTAAATATCTTTAACTTATATTTCCTTATTCTCAAATCTTATATTAAAAGACTCTAATTTTTTTTCTCCATTTGTTTTTCCTGTTTGTTTAATCTGAAAACGCCAGATTATAAATCAAATTTAATTTTTGAAACATTTTTCCCACTAAAGCAATCCTTCCTTTTTTCTTTCATTAATAGCTAACCACTTTTTTTTTTTATATTTACAATACCTGGCAGAAATGAGAGCATAGACACTAATTCATGTCTGAGTTTCTGGCATAAAATAGCCTGAAATTATTATTAATCCATGTACACTATCTGATGACTTTACTACTTATGTGCTTTTACTGAGACGCATCAAATTTGGTGATCTGAAAGGAAAACCTTGGTTTGTTTTTCATTTCAGTTGATTAGAATGGATTCCAAAGAGACCAAATCATAGATGCTACTGAAATATGATCTAATAATCTTGTGTTTATTCCGGAACAAAGATCTTGCCCATAAATCCAGGAACGTGGTCACAGGTAACCCTTCAGACATTACACGAACCGATGAGTCATAGGACCTGGATCCCGTGTGTGGACATTGCCACCGCACAGGGCAGGTCGAGGGTACCGCATCAAGGTATGAAATGGGTTGCACGTCCTGCTGAAGACGTGACAGATACAGCTCAGAAGTGTGGCTGAGCATCATCACGTCTGCCAGTGGACGTCCCAAGGGCATTAAGCTTGGTGAGGGTAATGATGAGGCACGTCCAGAAGGAACGGCTCATCCCCACACCTCTCCTGGTCAGGGTTAGGTCCTGTCTGAGTCATTCTCTCTGCTCTTTGCTTCCCTTCCAAATCCTTCTCTCAATTGTATTTCCATAGTCAGGTAATAATTTCGGTAATGTCTGTTTTTCTGCACCACTGAGGTATAATTTACATTAGACAGAAATCACTCATTTTTATACACAATGAGATAAACACAACACTGTGAAACACCATTTCGATCTAGCCAGAGAACACTTCACTCACCCCAAAGAGTTTCCTCAAAGGCCAAGTCAGTCTGTTTATACTCTATTTATCCCCATCACCGCTGCATGGCACGAGGGGAGAATTCCTTCCACGTCTGTCGACAGGTCGATGGGAGGAAAACAAGCAGGCAGGAACAGAGAGCTAGACAGCCACTTATAAAATGCTGTGCCAGGAACCACACTAAGATACTCGCAATCTTATTTCAGTTTTTCTTACAACTTGGTGGTCAGATAGTATTATTTCTACTTTACAGATGAGAAGACTGATCCTCAGGAAACCTACTCATTCAAGGTCCAGTGGTTAACATGTGGATGGTGGGGTTTGAATCCCATTCATTTGACCCCAAATGCCCATTTTTCACCACCACCACTTACCGGTCTCATGTTAAATAATTATTGTTCTAGAGATATTTCTTCTGGTGATCAGCACAAATCTTTGTCTCCTTTACTGTAATCTTAACCACAGCTAAAATAAGAAGAAATTCCAGAAATGTATACCAACTGTATCACACCCTCTGCCTCCACAAGAGAACCTTCCCATTCACTCCAAGCAGAATGAGACTCTCTCTTCTCCACTAACTATAATTTCTTTGATCATTAAATGTGTCCACATGCTCACTATTCAATTATTAATCTGTTATGTCCATATCCACACGGACTGCTTCAGGTCACATTCTCCCAGAGGCTTGGATTATTAATACAACAGCTTTATTATGGCCCATAATATAATAATGTTAAGAGAGAAACTTCACGAACTCTTAAAAGGTCTGTCAAGATTAGGTTCAGCTTCCTAAAACATAAAACCCAAATCAGTGCTATAAACAAGATGGAAGGTTATCACTCTCACATCAAGGAACCAGGGAGCCAACAGCTAATGCATGTCTGTGATTATTGGGTGCTCTGGCTCATGTGAATGTTCCATCACTCTTAGGGTGCAGCTCTGACCTTCAAGTTTGCTTCAAGGTTGAACATGGCTGCTAAGTCTCCAGCCATCATGTCTACATTGCACATTTGAAAACAAAGAAAGACTGACAAATATCTCGGCCAACTTTCCCAGCATCTCATTCATCTTGTTGTCTTCCCAGGTCTATCAGGGAAACTGGAATATATAACTCATGGAGTGCCAGGGTCTGTGGACAATATGTGGGAGCAGAGATGTCTGAAGGGAGGTGATGATTTGCATCACATGAAAGGGACCCTGTGTCAGTCTTAGTCACGAGAGTGTCCATCTACACTCTTCCAGCATTTTCTGGCACAAGACTGTGGATTCCATCTCTTTGTTTTCCAACCTCACAGATATCAAAGCCTCTATGTCTCTGAGAATCATCCCACCTGGACATCAAGACAGTTCCTAAGACATTCCACATCTCTCATCCCGCTCTCCCAGGGAGAGCACACAGCAGAGCAGTACTTAGAATGGGGGAATTCCCCAAATTTATCCCCTAAGCACAATCTCCCCTCTTCCTCTGGGTCAGGCTTTCTCTCCTCTGTCTAATGCTAGACAAAATGCTTCCCAAAACCCCAGAACATAAAAATGAAGCCACTGCCATGACCTTATCTTCGTCCCACTCCAACATCTAGAGCTACCCAAAGATGATCGAGTTGACACCTAGAGAGGATAAGTAGCTGCCCGAAGGTGTCATTGTCCATGGTGGTTTCTAGCACCAGCTTTTATTCATGTGAATTACAGCTCATGAGTTAACACGCACACCACTTCATGCTGACTGTCCACCAAAAGGCTCGCTGGCCATCCCTTCCTCGTGACAAATGGAACAGGCAGCTGAGACCACGTGTAGTAGTCAGAAAAAAATTCAAAGTTATTACTCTGTGCCAGTCACTGTCCTCAGTGCTTTACAGAAAAATCAAACAAACAAAAACCAACTCATTTTACCTTTGCAAAAAACTATGAAGACCAAGACGACTGTGTCCTATACTTTCCTGATCACATGAGTGCTGCATAGAGAGGTTAGGTAATCTGCTCAGAGACACAAAGACAGTGAGTGGCTGACCGTGGTGCTGAGCCTGTGCCGTGGCCACACTCTCATTGAATTACATGCTATACTAGTTACTCTTCCACTCCAACTTTATGGACGACACCCACCTGCTCTAAAGAGTTAAAAATACAGAGTCCTCATTCTTCATTATTGGTCCATTTTATCTGGTCTTCTAAGATTTACCATTAATTGCAAGTACTCCAAGTTCACACACTACATCAATTACCAGCTAACCCCTCAGACACTAATTAACCAGAACATCAGGGATAACTTCTCAGCAAAGGAGGACAAGGTTTTCCTCTCAATGTCTGGGGAGAAAGAGCAGAGCCCTTATAGCAATGAATGGAAAGAATGAGGTCAAGTGTAACCTGAGAGTAATTTTGAAAGGAGTAGGGATGGCTTGTCACCTAAGAAGCATATCTTTAGAAGTAACCTCCACTACATAAATATATAAGCTAGCTGCTCCATGGTATCAGAGTCTCTGCAGGTACTCCAGGGACCATGGCTAGAGGAGATCCACGGACCTCCTCATTACCCAGAAAAAGTCCAGAAAGCAGAGTCTCCCCAGTGAGCAGACTCTTCCTCTTGTCTGAGAATAATCTCTCCACACTTGCTCAGAGGGTGAAACTCAGGTGAGGGCAAGGTCCCAGCAGCCTCATCAGAGCACACAGGTTGTGTCTTCCTGGAATACAAAGAGCATTTGCAATGACTCCATTCTTAAGCGCCCCTCCCCAGCTAAGACCATCACAAGCCAATAAAGCTTCCATTCCTTAAGCAAATATTCCGTGGGAGCCAGCAAACCAAGGAGGTAAGTGGTTAGTCCTCAGCATGAACACTGGTCTATGCTGGAGAGCAAGGGGACATGAGATGGAGGAGACGTGAGTCAATGAATAGTGGCCATAATTAAGCAGAATGTGTAAATTTGTGTACTTCAAGCTAGAAAAAGCAGCTAGGAGCAGAACAGGCTGCCCCTGCTTGTAGGTAGACCAACTGTCCAATATTCATCAGATGAGAGGAGGTTGTTCACAGTGTATAAGGACCCTTTTTTCATTTCTACCTCTGTTCAGTATTTTTTTTAAGATTTATGTATTTATTTAAGAGAGAGTGCATGAGTGGGAGGAGAGGAGGGAGGAAAGGGAAAGAGAGAATCCTCAAGCAGAGTCCATGCTGAGCACAGAGCCTGATGCAGGGCTCGGATGTCACAACCCTGAGATCATGACCTAAGCCGAAATCCAGAGTCAGTCACTTAACCGACTGAGCCACACAAGGGCCCCACTACCATTCAATATTTTTGAAAAACTTGTGTCATAGTCACAAAAACAATAGTAATCCCAGTATGGCCCTATAAAGAGAGCAATGGAGTGAGGAAAGCCAAATATTACCAGCCCCAGAGAAAGAAAGCTTTGAGGCAAAATTTAGCAGGAAATTGAAATATTGAAAGAACAAAGGTAGGCAGTGGCCTGTGTGGGGGGGAACAGGTGTCTGCAAGAGGGGTGTTGAACAAAATAATCATGCTGTAAAACAGGACAGTTGACACTTTGATGGCGGGGGTCTCCTGGGTCGGGGGTTAGGACATCTATGGGGAGGTAACTTCCTTCTGGATAAACCAGCAACAGGAGACTTAAATAGCTGTCCCATGGAGTCATAGTGGGGTGCTGACCTGCGTGAAAAGCATGTTCCTAATCTTCATGGACTTCTTGGTTTTCCCAGAGTTACTGAAGGAGGACATGAAATGGCACGTGTGTGGTTCCTGGTATACAAATGGAGAGGTGATGGGTGTTCACTCAGTGCTGGTTTACTTCCCTTCCTCTCATACTGCTTGTTATGAAATACTTGCATAATCTCTATGATTAAGGCATTTTGAGGAAGTACACCTCAGCCCCCTTGTGGGGATATGTGGGTATCAATGCTCCTCCAAGCCCTTTGTACATGGGAGCTTGCAGGGAATGATCCAGTGAGCCATCAGTGAGGATGGTTTGAAAGAAGCAAAAGCTGAGCTGTCCTGTGTGACATGAAACAGCATTCCTGGCAGGAGGACTCGGGGTAGGCAAAGGACTAGTGCAGGAAAAGCAAGGCCTGGGGACAGACGGGCCAGTGACTGCGCACACGGACCTGGTGGAAGACAGTTAGCAGAACACGCAGAGGCTGTGCCTTCAGACTCCTCCTTGCTGTGGCAGCTCACTTCCTGAGTGTCGTCATGGGAACTGCCACCCAAGAGTACGCATGCCATGGGGACAGGACTGGAAACTCAAGCAAACCCTGAGAGAAGTGCTTTTGCTGTGTGTGATGAAGGGAAATGTCCCCAAGACTCAATACCCTTGTTCAGACCTTGACAGCTAAATGGGGCCTTCACCGGCTTATCTGAGTGGTGGAAATTTTAGACTGAATTTTAGACTGAAGAAAGAGATCTTGGACTAATAGGGCAATAAAACCCCATATACAAATGGTATACGTTCCCGCAGCTCATAAGTTTATTCCTAGATGTCCTTTCCTGTTTGTTGGAGTAGGGAACATGTTCTGCTGATTTCCAAGAGGAACTCTTGGTAATAAAAATATATGACAGTAGGAGATTTATCTACACATGTGCATTTATCTATGGGTTATATGTCATACATAGAATGATACAGATCACAGGGTTTTGTCAATATGTTCAAAATCTCCCTGGTCTACCAGTAGGTGTGGCATGAGTCCTGTCATTGACATATCTCATGGCAGCTGCTAAGACAGAGAGATGGGACAGTGGTCAGAAGAAATGGCAGGGCATTCAGTGTTAGAAGAATACAACCCTACTCTTGCCACACAAGAGTTAGAAGAATACAACCCTACTCTTGCCACACAACTGTTTAAGGAGATGGTTGTTTCGTTTTTAGGTGACTGGAACACTTAAAGGTATTTCTGCTCTTAAGACCTGAGTCTTAGAAAGATGACTCCATTGGCAACGTGAGTAGTGGGTTAGATAAGAGGGGTCCAGATGGTGGTTCTGGCCAAGGACGACAGATGCAGGGAGACAGATAGCATGTGCTCCGACATTAGGCTAGTGAAGCCAATAGGATGTCACTGATGAACTATGACCAATGAGGACTGTTATCAGAAGTAATACTCTGAGTCAGGGTAACTGATGCAGAGGCAGCCAGGAATAGGAAGGAAGGTGCTGGACTGAATTTGGAGGAACAGCTGACAGGGTAAATTTGAGATGCTCCAGTGAACAGTGTCAAAAAGGGGATTAGACGTCAGGGAAGAAGTGACAGCTAGAGACCCAGATCTGGAAGGACTCTGCTGGAGTGTGACTGTGGCAGATGTGGAAATCGCTGTGTTTATCCTGGGAAGCAAGGCAGTGCCCCGGGGAATACCTCTTTCTGGGTGATAGGAAGGGGTAAGGAGGTCAAGGGAGTTCAGAGGCTGGATCCGAAGCAGTTCCAAAGTGGACAGAGTGCGACCACAAGGCATCTGATGCAGAGTGAGAAAGGTCAGGTTGAGCTGGTGTCCAGCTCTGCAGTCCACCAGTGTGTGTTTGTGTATGTGCGCGCGCGTGCATGCACACCGGGTATACTGAACTGGAAATCTCAGTGTCTCCTCTTCAATCCCCTCCCCCTTTTCTCCTGGGTGACATTACTCTCCTGTTTCTGTCATTCTCCTCTGTCTCAGTGATGTGCGTGCATGCTGTTCCTGCTCTTTCAAAAGCAAAGTACTAAAGAGAATAATGGTTAAGAGCAAGAGCTTAGCTTTTGGTCTTGGCTTTACCATGTGCTGCTATGTAAGTAGTAGTCTACAGTAGACCAGTCATCTTCCCCAAGCCACTCTGCCCAACAGCAAAATGCGGGTAGAAACATCCCCCTTACTGAGTCATGAAAGCACTAAGTAATCCCAGCATCTGGCTCACAGAGAGTGTTTCGTAATTTGCATTCCTTATTAAGTGTGACCCATACCTACCCTCTACCTTTCTTAGTTCCTCCATCCTTGTGTATCTTTCCTCACTATCCCTGCAACATTTCCCTTTCTTGTCCAGTGTAGACTCTGAGAAGAAACTTTGGAATCAGAAACCTAAGAAAGGGAAATGGTGTGATTACTTTTCACCTTGAAAGTTGGACAAGCCCGATTTTTCCCCTCCCAGCTCACTGAATCGAAAATGTGTCCTGAGCTCCCATTAGAGATAAAATAACTGCATTCTCTAAGAGTCACCCAAGAAGTAGTTTCCAAAGAACAGTGGGAAGAAGTGTAACAACTGGGTGTTCCACAAGAATATTGGAAAGAGTATGTAGTTTTGAAACAACAGAGAAAATAGTTTGCACTTAGGTATCCATTGAACCCCCAGAGTTGGAGCTGTTTTCAAGTAATACCAGGGTTCTTAAGAATGCAGGACTTGGGGGCACCTGGGTGGCTCAGTCGTTAAGCATCTGCCTTCGGCCCAGGTCATGATCCCAGGGTCCTGGGATCGAGCCCCGCATCGGGCTCCCTGCTCAGCGGGAAGCCTGCTTCTCCCTCTGCCACTGCCCCTGCTTATGTTCCCTCTCTCACTGTGTCTCTCTCTGTCAAATAAATAAATAAAATCTTAAAAAAAAAAAAAAAAGAATGCAGGACTTGGAGGGGAGGACAACACTTGTTTATTGCCACAGCACTGAGTAGATCTCCATGACTTCATAGTTTATGCATAAAGCACCAAATGAGGAGCTAAGAACGAATCCTCCATAAATTACCTGCACACAGGATTTAATTTCTTCTCAGTCCTCTCATGCATTCTATCATCGCCATCATGAACTTGAGGGTTTGTGGTCCTGGGAAGAGAGTAGGAGGTGGGGGCTGATGGACCTCAGTGGAAGAGACCCATGAATCAGCAGGTGGCAACCCAGTTGCTTTCTAGAAGCTGCAGAGTCCAAAAATCAAATCAGCTGTGTTTTCTAATTGCAAGAGGAAACAGCTGCTTGGCAACAAAATTGTGCAGGAAACCTAGATGTCACTCAAACTGCCCGATAAATGTTAGCTCTAGAGGCAATCTGATCCTTCAGAGAAAACTCCAGGGGCTGTGGTTCTTACACATTCCAGATCTTTCTCCCGATGCTCAAAACCCTATGTCCTGGGATCTTATTAGGTGCCATGACCAAATCAACAGCCAAAGTGACTTAGCTCCTTCACGCCAGGGTCTCAGAGGATCTTGGATTGTACTTTTTTTTTACTTCAAAGTGCATGATAGTGCTGCCTGTGTGTGAACGGCCCTAGGAGAGAGACCAGCATGTGCAGAAAGCCAGAGAGCACCTCTTCATGGTGACAGAGCCAGATGTAAGCCTTAGCAGGTGAGTCGAGTGTGCTTCTAACTTGCTTGATGCCATTTCTCACCTCCCTCCTACAACCACTTCCAAAAGGCAAAGCCATAAAGCCAAAGAAAGTGGTCAATTCCCTGCCAGTGAGTGTGTAGAGAGAAATCAAACGTTGTAACGGTGATGGGGCATAAAGCAGACTTTGACCAAACCAGAAGAAAATTCTTATTTATTTTTGATATGCTTTCACAAACTTCAAGCCGCTCTATCATCCCCAGAACTTTGCAAGTATTTTCTCCCCACGTGGCAGATGCAGAAATCAAAGTTCAGAAAGATTAAATGGCATAGTCAAGGTCACAGAGCAGGAGGCAGAGCAAAACACATGGGCAGCTGCTCTGCCTCCTGGTTCTGACTCCCCCATATCTCGGGGTCTCCATGGAGGTAAGACAGGATGCAACTCTCTGGGAAAGCTCAGGCACAGCCATGAGGAAGCCAACTAATTCTTGTTCTCAGGTTTCATTCACTTTGACTCATCACAGGCTCCAGAGAATGCCTCAGCATGAGAGGTGACAACCAGAGCTTCCTGGGGGATCCCCCTAAGGAATTCATCCTTCTAGGTGTTTCTGACAGGCCATGGCTGGAACTCCCCCTCTTTGTGGTCCTCCTGGTGTCCTACATTCTGGCCATGTTGGGGAACATCGCCATCATCCTGGTGTCCCGGCTGGATCCCCAGCTCCACAGCCCCATGTACATCTTTCTCGGCCACCTCTCCTTCCTGGACCTCTGCTACACCACCACCACAGTCCCACAGATGCTGGTCAACATGGGCAGCTCCAGGAAGACCATCAGCTACGGTGGCTGCACAGTGCAGTACGCCGTTTTCCACTGGCTGGGGTGCACTGAGTGCATCGTCTTGGCTGCCATGGCCCTGGACCGCTACGTGGCCATCTGTGAGCCGCTCCGGTATGCCGTGATCATGCCTCGCCCTCTCGGCCAGCAGCTCGTGGCTGTGGCCTGGCTCAGTGGCTTTGGCAACTCCCTAGTTCAGGTGGTGCTGACAGTGCAGTTGCGTTTCTGCGGGCGGCAGGTGCTGAACAACTTCTTCTGTGAGGTGCCAGCCATGATCAAGCTGTCGTGTGCAGACACCGCCGTGAACGATGCCACACTGGCTGTGCTGGTGGCCTTCTTTGTGCTGGTGCCCCTAGCTCTCATCCTTCTCTCCTACAGCTTCATTGCCTGCGCGGTGCTCAGGATCCAGTCCTCCAGGGGAAAGCACAAAGCCTTTGGGACCTGTTCCTCCCACCTTGTGGTGGTCTCCCTCTTCTACCTGCCTGCCATCTACATGTACCTGCAGCCCCCTTCCAGCTACTCCCAAGAGCAGGGCAAGTTTATCTCCCTCTTCTATTCCATAATCACCCCCACCCTCAACCCCTTCATCTACACCCTGAGGAATAAGGATGTGAAGGGAGCTCTGAGGAGACTCTTGTCAAGGACCTGGAGGTTCTGCAGGAGATGAGGCTCTGAGACGTGTCAGTCTCCATGGGTGACAGAAGCCTGGGCGAGCGTGTTGTGTGCTGAAGGAGTCGATACCCAAACAGCACAGGTGTTTTGAGAGATTCGAGAGCCCCCCAAGTCCCCATCCCAACGTTTCACCTTCTGTGTGGTCATGGTACCTAAAACCCCACCTCTCCCAATAGCTTTTGTTCTCAGGGGCCGTATGTTTTTAGGAGTCGTTTAAACAGAACTGGCGTTCAATAAGTATTTGTCAAATTATGTCATTTCTACTTTCCTAATTCTTGCCCTGTTTCATCTTCCTGTTTTTCCTTATTTTTCTCCCATTTGTCTCTTTCCAATCTTCCCTCTTCCATTTTCATTAGTCCTAAGGATACATAATGTGAAACTGAATCATAATCTGATATTACTTGTAATAAATTTATGTTTGTCTCCGTATATTTATTTTTTTATTTTTTGTTTATATTTTTTATTTAAATTCAATTATTAACATACAGTGTATTATTGGTTTCAGAGGTACTGGCCTGTGATCCATCAGCCTTATATAATATCCAGTGCTCATTACATCACATGCCGTCCTCGACACCCATCACCCAGTTACCCCCTCCCCTCAGGCAGCCCTCAGTTTGTTTCCTATGACTCTTGTCTCTTATGGTTTGTCTCCCTCTCTGATTTCTTTGTTTTATTTTTTCCTCTTTTCCCCTATGATCCTCTGTTTTGATTCTTAAATTCCTCATATCAGTGAGATCATATGATAATTGTCTTTCTCTGATTGACTTATTTCACTTAGCATAATACCTTCTAGTTCCATCCATGTCGTTGCAATGGCAAGACTTCATTTTTTTGATGGTTGCATAATATTCCCTTGTATATATGAACCACATCTTTATCTATTCATCTGTTGAAGTGCATCTCGACTCTTTCCACGGTTTGGCTATTGTGGACATTGCTGCTATAAACATTGGGGTGCATGTGCCCTTCTTTTCACTACATCTGTATCTTTGGGGTAAGTACCCAGCAGTGCAATTGCTGGGTCATAGGGTAGCTTTATTTTTAACATCTTGAGGAACCTCCACACTGTTTTCCAAAGTGGCTGCACCAGCTTGCATTCCCACCAACAGTGTAAGAGGGTTCCCCTTTCTCCACAACCTCTCCTACATCTGTTGTTCCCTGAGTGGTTAATTTTAGCCATTCTGACTGGTGTGAGGTTGTCTACATATATTTAAATTCCATAAATTTTATGTAACTTTTTTTAAAAATTCCAAAAATGAATGGGATTACTTTCTTCTTCCTGTGACTTTAGGTAATGCTTTTTTTTTCCTGAAGTTTGAGTTTCTTCTAGATGAATGGATAAAGAAGAGGTGGTATATATATACAATGGAATATTATGCAGCCATCAAAAGGAATAAGATCTTGCCATTTGCAACGACGTGGATGGAACTGGAGGGTATTATGCTGAGCGAAATAAGTCAAACAGAGAAAGACATGTATCATATGACCTCACTGATATGAGGAATTCTTAATCTCAGGAAACAAACTGAGGGTTGCTGGAGTGGGGGGTGGGGTGGGAGGGATGGGGTGACTGGGTGATGGACACTGGGGAGGGTATGTGCTCTGGTAAGCGCTGTGAATTGTGCAAGACTGTTGAATCTCAGATCTGTACCTCTGAAACAAATAATGCAATATATGTTAAGAAAGAAAAAAAGAAGAAGAAGAATGTAGCAGGAGGGGAAGAATGAAGGGGGGGAAATCGGAGGGGGAGAAGAACCATGAGAGACAATGGACTCTGAAAAACAAACTGAGGGTTCTAGAGGGGAGGGGGGTGGGAGGATGGGTTAGCCTGGTGATGGGTATTGAGGAGGGCACGTTCTGCATGGAGCACTGGGTGTTATGCACAAACAATGAATCATGGAACACTATATCTAAAACTAATGATGTAATGTATGGGGATTAACATAACAATAAAAATATTTTAAAAAAAAAGTTTGAGTTTCTTCTATAAGAAGTTTCCCTTCCATTGTCTAGAAATAAGTATATTTATTATGGATGCATAAGACTCTATATTAGATTTATGGGTACAAACCAAAACAGCATAATATCTAAAAAAAAAAAAAAATGCTCTAGTTGAGAATACAAGATATAAATACAATCAAAGTTAAGGACACTAAAAGTTTAAATAACAAGTTCAAGGTCATCATAACAGCTAACATTTGTAGAAGGCTTCCAAGATGTACCAGATTAAGTGTATTTATGTATGCTATCTTGTTTAAAATAACCCCATGATGTAAACACTTTTATATTTTTCCATTGTCATAGAAGAATTTGATTATTGGAGAAGTAACTTGGCTGTGGTTGCTCTAATAACTGATGGAACTGAGACCACCACTAATGTCCCTACTGACTGTCTCTTTAATAGAGCAGAGTCATGATACTAGCACTCTGTTTTTTTCACTTTTGTCATGTTTTTATTTATTTCTATTTAATTTATTCATTTTTATCCTGCTGCCATACATATCCCAGATACTAACATGACCTAGCAGAGAAAAATCAATATAATAATAATAATAACAATAACAACAAGAAACGTATGACAGTTAGGACAAAAGGAAAATTGAAGAAGTCTTCCTGACAGTAAAGGCAAAAAGAAAATATATATCACAAAGCTATAGCGTTTGATTTAAGAAATGTAGAAGAACCATGACTATTCCCATTTCCACGACCACAAAGACATTTTCCACTGGGCTGCCCTCCCCAGGTAATAGCTGAAAGCCCTTTAGAACTACCTTAGTGACATGCATAATAATGCATAAGAGCTTTTTCTTCTGCCTTTTCCTAATGGCACAGGTCCAAGACATAATTCAATGAGAGCAATGCAGCATGGACACAAAGGAGTCAGTCCATACATACAGCTACATACCGATCCGACCTAATTTTAGGACACATTTGAGACGACTGAGGACTCTATTTCTCGAAACAGGTGTGCTAGATTAAAGATGATCTTAAAGTATCCTATTAGAATGAGGTAAAAGTGATATTTTAGACCTTCCAAGGCAAGATCATAGGAAATCTGTCAGCATGCAGCTAAATACAGTTTGTCTGGGTCTATGAGTCACCAGGTGAAAGGCTAACTGCCCTATGGTAGCCGTGCTGGGGAGACTGTGGGCGGATTCCATCACCTGCTCTCTTACCAACTTCCAGCCACTCTGCCACACTGAGTGGAGCTCTCCGAGCCCCTCCTGCCCACCAGTTCAATACCACCCAGTGACCTCAGTAGACACAGCACAGAGCTGAAGAACCTCCCAGGGGAGCCCTGGTCATATTCCCAACCCACAAAATGGTGAGGTATAATAAAATGGTTGTTATCCCAAGACACTGAGTTTTGGGGATGGTTTCGCAGGGAGCTAGAACACTGGGGACCCCTAGAATATTCTACATCAGAGTTACATAAAATCACAAGGTAAACACGATGAATTTTCCAGAAGCATCAATATTATTCGACACTTGAGAAGATATTTAAATAATTGAACTGATAATTAAATGAAAGCATGCTTCTGTTACAATAAACTGACAGAATAGATAGAAAAATGTAGATAAATTTTTATCGTAAAACCCAAGACCTCAAATATTTTGAGTGCTTTAGTGCACTGTTCTATATTATGGTAAGGTTCCTGAAATTCACTTTTCTCTGCTTTTCTGAGTACTTTGTGGAAAACTATGGGAAACACTCATGAAGAAAACAGGATAGGGTGTGTGCTTTTCAGGTACTTTTCCAAAAGTATCACTTTGCCAGGAAAGCTTTGGAAATCTATGGGTCTGTACTGTGAATGTAGTGAGATTCTTTTTTTTTTTTTTTTTTGAGGGGGTGGGTCAAATTAATTTTATTATGCTCCAAGATGAATTGCTACCAGTGCAACATCCTATTGCTATACATTCAAAAAAAATTTCACACACTAAACAAAATCTCAGTTGATGAATGGAAATGAATGATTGAAAAGTCTTTAGGAACCTCACACACACACTATGTGGCTCGCTGAAATGTCTATCACGTAGTATTTAGATATAAATAGGTTCCTGCGAGTTTGTTAAATGGGAAGGCTACCAGACAATCACTCAGCTGCAGCGCCTGCGGGAGGCTTTCAGACAGACTGATGCACAGGTGTGGCGTTGCCCGCAGGGCAAGCCGGTGGAGGGCTGACACGCCACCTTCATATCCACAACGGATTTAGTCTTCACGCCTGGGCTGAACCCCACGGCTGCTGCGTTTCCACCCATAGTAACTTATAGTAACTTAGACTTTGTGCAACAATGATAACAGAAAGCCTTTTTTATTCTTTAAGAAGAATAGACTCGATTACCTTTGGCAAATTCTATACCCGTCTTACATGTTTAAAATTGTGTTTCCAACTCAAAGAATTGAGCAGCTCCTGATAAATACTTATCACACCAAAGTTAGCCAGAAAGCCCTGAATTCCTTGGCCAAAAGTTAAGAGAGATCTAAAATTGGCATTACCTTGAAGACATTTCTAGGATATTTAAAATGTTCTTTTAATAATGTCAAAAAGAAAAAAAAATGGGAAAATGTTTAATATTACTTAAAATAATTGTAATGTTATATTTACCATTTGCACAAATTCCTAATTCTATTGGCTAATAGTTGTCCAGCCTCATCATCCACACCAGACTTTGTGTCACTGGGCTTAAGCCACAAAAAAAAATGAGAATAAGCAGGAAAAAGTTTCCATCAGTAGAGGGCACTGTTTTAGCAAAGCACAAAAGCCTAGAATCTTTCCCTTGTGTTTAAATTACTCTTGCAAGAAAGGTAGCATTCTTGGAATAACTTAACTATTTCACTGCACCACTTACTGCTTTCAGTACAAAATCTTTTAAATTGTTTCTTGTGATAACTAGATGCATGATCACTAGAGATGATGTGATAACTGGTTAAAACTCAAGCCAAGATCTTTAACAGTCATTTATTGGATACTCTCGTCAAAATGGCCTGGTATCCACCTTCTCAAGGTGTCCAACCTGAGTAGACAGCTCTTCAATTCAACAAAAAAGAAAGCCAAGATCTTCCTCAGGAAAACTCGATAATAATACTCTAAAAATTTCACTGACGCCCACAGAGGATCTGCCTTCGGTCAATAAAGGTTTCTCACATGCTAAATACAGGATTTGTAAAAGATTCAGGTAGCTGATTAACCAGATTGTCTTGTTATAGAGTCATTAGTCACTGGGACATGTATGGAAAAGAGAATGGCATTTACTCTAGGCTTTCTTGGCACCTCTTTCTGACATTAATTATTTAGCAGAGACGAAGGTCTAATTATGCCACTCCCAGTTCATGATAAAAAACGAAATCAAGTGTACCAATTTTTTTCTTGAAGAATTACTACTATCTTTCATGTTTCCCCCATTAACAATCATCAGATTTTTTAAAAAGATTTATTTATTTATTCCAAGGAGAGAGAGAGAATAAGGGGAGGGGCAGAGGGAGAAGGAGAAAGAACCCAAAGCAGACTGTGTGCTGAGCGCAGAGCCTGACATGGAGCTCGATCCCACGACCCTGAGATCGTGACCTGAGCCGAAACCGAGAGTCACACCCTTAACCGACTGAGCCACCCAGGTGCCCCAATCATCAGATGTCTTTTAAAATAATATGATCAGTTAAGTACACAGATTTGACCATATCTTTCTTTCTTCTCTTTATCTGTCATTGAAGTGTAATTAACATAGTGTTATGTTAGCTTCAGTTGTTCAATATCGTGATTCAACGATTCTATACATTTCTCAGTGTTCATCTGGCAAGTGTCCTCTTAATCCCCTTCACCTACTTCACCCATCCCCCCAACCCCCTCCCCTCTGGTGACCATCAGTTTGGTCTCTAGAGTTAAGGGTCTGTTTCTTGGTTTGTCTCTCTCTCTCTCTTTTTTCTCCCTTCACTCATTTGTTTTGCTTCTTAGATTCCATATATGGAGTGAAATCATATGGTATTTGTCTTTCTTTGACTGACGATTTCACTTAGCATAATACCCTCTGGGTCCATTCTTGTTGTTAGGAATTGATCTCATTCTTGTTCATGGCTGATATTAATTTAAAAAGATACACGCACCCTCATGTTTATTGCAGCTTTATTTACAACGGCCAAGACACGAAAGAAACCCAGTGTCCATCCATAGATGAATGGACAAAGATGTGCTATATATATATATATATATATATATATATATATATATATTCATCTTCTTCTTCCTTTTAACCTCCAATCCCCACTAGTAGACAAAGCCTTCCTTGACAAACTAAAATAAACTGTCAGAATTTCTCCTAGTTCCCTGTTTCCTTACTCCCAGCTTCTGAAGCCTCACTTACTCATCTCTTGACACACACACACACACACACGATTCTCAAATTTATTTTTTTTACACCCACGCCCTATACTAAGTAATACTGTGCCAGCTATGAAACCACCCTTTTGACAGCAAGTTGACCCCTCTGTCCTCCTCTTTGTGATGCCAAGTTGGGACGTGGAGAGCAAAATGATTTTGCCCATCAGCTGCTTCCTGGAAACATGTCTCGTGGGAAGCTCTCCAGTCAGTCTGCCAGGCTGGAAGGGAGAGAAGTTCTCCGTTTGGCTTCCCTTTGTCCCTCGAGGCTTCCTCAGCAAGGCTGCCTCACCCTAGGGGCAGAAGCTGACTCCACTCTGCACACCTGCAAGGCCAGCCCTTCACACCAACAGCAGCCCAGCGGCGCTCCCGTCTCAGAGGCTGGGGCTCCGCTACATGGGACCCTCCTCCAAACACCCACGTTTGCTGAAGTCATTCCCCCCATAAAACCTTTGTGTTGTGCTTCTCTTTTCAGATAGCCAACGCTTAATTCCCCACAATCTTTATATTAAATTCCCTCAGTTAAAACGACTGGTCTAGTTTCTGTCACAGGGCTGTGTTCTGACTGATACACCTGTTTATGACTTAGATGCTGATATCACTGCTCCAAATTACTGAAAGGTATGACTCGTACCTGACAACTCCTTAGTTAGAATACGCAGCACAGTTTCTGGAGCAGAAAGATGCTTAATGAAGGTGAGTTCACAGTCCTAGAGACATTCTTGTACTCCAGGCATCAATGCTAATAATTCCTAAAATGAGGCTTACATGTCTGTTCAGGTAATTCTCAATATAACTAAACAACAAATCACAAAGTTGAAAAACAGACACTTTTTGCCCAAAACGAACTTTTCTATCCTGGGAGGTTGGGTTCCAGAGACCCCATTCCAAACCAAGTCCCCTAATCCACTGAGAATGTTGCCCACTAGAAGGGAAGCTGAAATTGAGCCTTTAACCCATGACCCTATTTCTGACATTTACCCCTCAAAGATAATGAGAGGAGAAAGAGATAAAAATAGACATTGTATCCCAGGCAGCACTCTGAATGCAATAGTAGCCCTTTTAAATCTCAAAGTATGAAAACGAGACAGATATAAACATTACCTGCATTTTTGCACAAAGAGGGAAGTGGAGTGACTTGTGCATGGTCACAAGGTGAGTGAAGTGTTTAGGACCCTACATGCTTGCTGACCAATCATTCACCCCCAATCAGGTGTCCAACAATCCAATCCAGTGTAGACACAAGCCGTGCAGTTACCACAGAACCCATAGATGGAAGGGTCTCAGTCCCACAGGACCTTCCCCCACTTAAGAGGCCAGCCACAAGTCTCAGGGACCACCTACAATTTTAAATGATTTAGCTTTAAATTCTGGGTTTCCCAGAGCCCATCCTTCAGGTTCAATGATTTGTAGAACTCATTGAAAAGTGCTATGCTTGTGATGACCATTTTATTATAAAGGATACAACTCAGAAACAGCCGAATGGGAGAGATGCGCAGGGCAAGGTCAGCTTTGGGGTGGGGGACGCAGAGCTTCCAGGCCCTGTCCTGGAAGGACACTACAACAACATCAGTGTTGGCACTCTGCCAAACCTCGGTGTCGTGAGTTTGTTTGGGGGATTTATTACACAGGCATGGTTGATTAACTCGTTGACAATGTGACCTGCCCAGTCTCCATCCCCCATCCCCTCCTCAAAAGAAGGTGGGGGGTTGGAGCTCAAAGTCCTAAACCCATGTTTGGTCTTTCTGGTGGGGCCAGGCCCTCCCTGGAAACTGTGCAAGGACCCACCATAAGTTACATTAGCAGAAATCCGGGTTTGGCTGAAAGGGGCCTTTTATGAACAACAGAAGACACTCCTATCACTCAGGAAATCTGAAGGGTTTTTGACGCTCTGTGCCAAGCACTAGGGACAAAGATCAAATATATGCATTTTTTCTTATACCACAGACACTGACTACAAAAGCCTCCTCTCACACATGACAATATCTTGAAGTAAAGAGAACCAGAAGGCATGAGAGGGGCAAATCCATCCACAGGGGGAGGTGAAGAGCATCCCTGTGGGATCCAAGCTATAGGAGCCTGGAGCATGAGAGCTGCAGGTGCAGTGGGACAGAGGGGAAAGACAGACTGCCATGCTCACACACCAGGCATGAGGCTCCCATGAGCGGCATGTCACCATGTTTCTGCTGAGGAAGGGCTCAACACTTCAGCTGAAGGGCTTGGAGTAAATCGTAGGAGCTCAAAGTTCTCCAAGAAAACAGTCTCTTAGAGACAGGAGCACCCCTTGTTGGCAGGGGTTCCCAGCGGTCTCTGGCTCCACCCCAACAATCCAGAAGACCCCAGAGCCTTGGTTTCTTCCATCCTGATGCTCATCTCCCAGTGGGCACAGACTGGAAGGAAATCTGTAATCCAGATTGTACTGTTTACAGACAACTCTGTGCTGTTCTCAATTCTTAGCGATGTTCTTCCCTTGCTGGAAGTATAAGTCACGGACATAGTGTAAGCTTCAAACACTCTCTGGGAGATACCATGGACTCAAAGGGGCCCGCGGCAGAGGAGAAAGACCCAGCTCTGTTCCCAAAGGTGATGTGGCAATCCTCCAGCACCGGCCCAGAAGCAGTGTTTTAAACACGAGCTTTACGTGGAAGGACAATGGAGCAAGCTGCCACCCCCGCTGCTTTCATTAGAGCAAGAAGACAGAGAGCCCAGTCAGGCGTGGCCACATGGGACCCATTCTCAGGGCAGGCCCTGGATGTGTGCAGTGCCCCGCTGCAGTCTGGGACCAAACCACCCCATGTCTGAGCAGAACACTGCCCTGACTTCATGCAAACCCCTGGTCTCCTTTACCTCCACCTGCTCGTCCTATGTCCTACAATTCTACTTCCAGTCACCCAGGAAATCGGCCACTTTCTCAACCTTCATTTAGTGTCCTTGACCTATTTGCACCAATATCACCAGGGTATTTTTTCTGGTTTTCTAGAGGTAGAATTAGCATATAGCATCCATTGTATAATTTTAAGGTATACCACGTAATCATTTGATATATGCGTATATTTCAAAATGATTACAGTAAGATTAGTTAATATCCAGCACCACACATAGTTACAATTTTTTCCCTGGGGTGAGCACTTTTAATTCGTCTCTTCTCATGACTTTCAAATATGCAGTGGGGTCTTGTGAACTACAGTCATCATGCTGAACATTCCATCCCCTGTGCTTACAATCAATCACTGGACGCTTGCACCTGCCACCAAGAGGATTTAGTGGTTGCGGCATTACGGAAGTTGTAACATCTGGTAAGGAAACTCTCCTGGGCTCTTATTCTCCCTTACAAGTGTGTCTACCTGAATTATTTCACAGCATATACATACATGAGAACATCAGGTTATACACCATACATATACACAATGTGTGTCAATCATTCCTCGGTAAAGCTTCTCCCACCATGCCTTGCACCACCTTTTAGTTTTCTTTCCAATTGTTCTTAGCATCTGTTCCTCCCCACAGAATGTTCTGTGTTGGTGGAGACTTCTTCTTTGGTCCCAGTGCCCTGCGCTTACAAACTCTTGTTGTCTGAATGAATGAATGAAGAGTCTGGCCAGTCATGCTCCAGAGGCAGGATGGAAGACACACTGCCAACTAGGACTCAGATCATGGCTTCCTCATTTGTGAAATGTGCTGGCCATGATAGTCACCCACAGGCTAATCCTGATTCATGCTGGCAGTGATAGTCATCCACAGGCTAATCCTGATTCGTGCTGGCAATGATAGTCACCCACAGGCTACTCCTGATTCATGCTGGCAATGATAGTCATCCACAGGCTAATCCTGATTCATGCTGGAGATGATAGTCATCCACAGGCTAATCCTGATTCATGCTGGCCATGATAGTCATCCACAGGCTAATCCTGATTCATGCTGGCCATGATAGTCATCCACAGGCTAATCCTGATTCATGCTGGCCATGATAGTCATCCACAGGCTAATCCTGATTCATGCTGGGGATGATAGCCACCTCACAGGCTAATCCTGGTTCCTGTACTGAACACAGTACTTCCATGTTGTATATGACACAAGAAGAAAAGGAAGTAAACATGAAGCCCATGGAAACTGAAAACAGGAAGGAAACTAGTTATTGAACACCTCCTATATTGCTGCTCAGGGCTGGAGCTTTACAAACATCTTTTAAAAAATCACTAAAGAATACATATTTTTGCATCTCCATTTTACACGATGAAAGAGTGTGATTTAGATTAGTCAAGATTGCACAGCAAATAAGCGACTCACTGGGAATGTGTCCACCACTCCCACCAAGCTAGTTTTCTCAAAGGACAACAATGGTCTCCTTTCCTCAGAATCACTTAAAGTTCGCATTTAAAATGTTGCCTCCTAGGTCAATGCCAGAACAGCAGACCCACCCAAGGATGAGCAGGACTCTGCTGAATTCGCAGTCTTCCTGCCCATGGGGAGCCACTGCTGGTCTCCTGAGGCTCCGGCAGGAGCAAGCGAAGGGGGCAAAGACAGCACAGAAAATCAAAAGCACAGGCGGAAACTGGGGTCAATGCCAGTGGAGTGTAGACTTCATAACTTGTCAAGGTTGGACATAAAGGCAAGGCAGAGGGGCGCCTGGGTGGTTCAGTTGGTTAAGCGACTGCCTTCGGCTCAGGTCATGATCCTGGAGTCCCTGGATCGAGTCCTACATCGGGCTCCCTGCTCGGCAGGGAGTCTGCTTTTCCCTCTGACCCTCCCCCCGCCAATGTGCTTTCTCTCTCTGTCTCTCTCAAATAAATAAATAAAATCTTTTAAAAAAAAAAAAAAGGCAAGGCAGAGGAAAAACTAAAAACATCCTTGTTAATGCATCTGCCCCATCACTGCCCAAATCTCCATGACACAAATCACAGTCACCCTTTTCCATGCTCTGTCAACTATCCCACCCCTGAGTCTCCTCACCTGCATCAGGGAAAGGCAGAGGCTTGAAGAAACCTTCCTACTGTTGCAAAAACATCACGGATGACCTACCCCTTCACATCCAATTAAAAAAGGGGATAAAACCTACATAAAAAAAATCAAGGACTAAATCTTGAGGCAGAAAGATGTACTGAGATAACTATCTGATATAGTTATAACTATAAATAATGTTTAAAACAACAGTCTTGGGACGCCTGGGTGGCTCAGTTGGTAAATGTCTGCCTTTGGCTCAGGTCATGATCCCAGGGTCCTGGGATCGAGTCCCACATCGGGCTCCCTGCTCTCTCCTTCTCTCTCTCTCTCCCTGTCAAATAAATAAATAAAATCTTTAAAATTTTTTCAAAAAAAAATAAAACAACAGTCTTACTGAGATGTAATTGGATACCGTATAATCCATTCATGTAAAATGTAGAATTCGATAACTTTTAGTATACTCACACAGTTGTAAATCCATCACCAAATCTCAGAATTTTTTACCTTTAAGAAAATCCATCCCCACTTAGGCATCACCCCCAAACCTCCATTCCACCACACACCTCCGGACCTAAGCTACTTTCTGTGTCTATAGATTTCCCCGTTTAGGATATTTCTGCAGTATTCTGAGGTGTGTTTTTCACTCCTGTGATTTCTCATGCCCCTGGAGCTTCCCCACTGAGGTTGAAGCTTCTGTTCATTCAGTGGTGTGAAGAAACCATTCTTTACCCTGATAGTTATTTCTAAGCACCTACACGGAGTACGTGTTCATGATTATTTGTGGTTGAGGATGTAGGTGGACTCCAGCGTGTGGCTCTGAAGCTGGCATCTGTGGGGTCCCTCCCTCAGTGAGGGTCAGCTGGCCATTTCTGTCCCACAGAATCTAGGGCAGGGGCCCTGACTTGCTGTGGTACTAGAAAAGGACACCTGTTCAAACTTTTCAAACCTAGGACTCCAGAAGCAGAAAACAAAACCCAACAGGAAATTGATGTGGGAAACAAAGGCAGAAGGAAATGTAGATAAAGTTAAATGTCCTTCTGACCTGCAGCCCTTTGACATACACTTGAGGCAGGCAGAGTATACGATTCCTCTAGGAAGTTCCCAACTGTGTTAATGTTAATGCCTCACTAGAGGGAAAAATCACCTCAGCTTGACCATAGCCAGGCCTCCAGGATCCTGTTAGTCTTTAGCAGATGAAAGTCCTTTTGGAACTTCCCTTACCTTTACTCCCCCCCCAATCCCAAGGTATGTAATCAGATGCCTCTCACAATCCCAGGGCAGGAGCTCTTTCTACCCACGGGTCCTGCCCCCATGCTTTAATAAAACCACCTTTTTGCACCAAAGCCATCTCAAGAATTCTTTCTTGGCTGATGGTTCCAGACCCCAACACCACTACTCCAAAAATCCATCAAAATGTCCACTTTCTATCCCTTCCTCTCCCATTAGGAGCCTTCCCATAGAGTCCTGCTTCCCTCAGTCTCCTCATTCCCTTCAAGGGAGTTTTCATCTCTTACCTTCCTTCTTCTCAGGCCCCCAAATACAGTCTCCTTATGGCTGGTGCTTCCTTAGGGGCCCTGGCAGTCATGTGCACGATGAATGAGGCAAAGACGTGTATGAAGTCACTGTAAACAATGCCGGTGACCAGAGCCCTCCCTGGAGAGGCAGAAGCCCTAGCTGTACAAACAGCTGCAAATTTACGTTCACTACCAGATATGTTCTCTTCTCAGACATGAAGCACCGTTGTTGTTAGTGATCCATTGATACGTAACCACGGCAAGATCTCTGGTGGCAATGGGCAGACAGGTAATCCTCTAACCAAGGCCAGAGCGTTAAGGAAGAGAAAACCGAGTATCTAAAAGGCAAAGTCATGTTCTCAATCTTCAACAACTAGTTGGTAAAAACTTACAAAATATTGTTGTGCTTTTTAAAAACAGGGTGTTGACCCCGTAACATAATGTGGTTTTTGTTTTCTGTACTGTTTTGTCTTTGTGATGGTAAGGAGAAGAAGAAAGTGAAAACCCAAGGACTGATTTGTCCCCTTGATGTTTTTGAGCCTATCATTTTCTCTCCAACTTTAGAGGGGAAAATTAACATATATAGTTGAGTTTGCATGTGACCTCATGAACACACATAAAACCATGACAGTGACTACTGCGGGGACACAGGGTATAGAGAATTCAGTATTATGAATATTCTTCTACAGGCATACATAAAATTTAGAATAAACAACATATAAGAAATCCTTTCCACTGGATCTCAATGTCTCTTCTGAGCATCTTTGTCTTTTGTCCATGAGGAAGAAAACACTACATTCCCAATGCAGACACCTGGCCAGAGGAAACCATGAGGATGAGAGCCAGTCTGAGGACAAGACTCCAAAGACCAATAGGATTTATTGAGCCTTCTATTGACAGAATTGATTTATGAACAAGTCTGATTTAAGCAGCTTAGAAGACAGGAGGGAAGTCCTCCATGGTGTGCCCACAAGGGTCCCCATCCCTGATCGCTCAGAGCAGGTACAGATAAGCACCGAGATGACAGAGAGCCCACCACAGAAGACACTCAGATGAAAGACTAATTTTCATCTGGGAAGAGGTCCCAGTGGCCTTATCAGCGGGCGGAGTCTTTCTGGGATAGGCAGGAAATTTCCAGGGCCATTATCTCTCCCTGATTCTGTGCACCGAGATGCTAATAAAAGCAGGTCTCTAATCCCAGCCCCCCTTCAACAACTATGGTGTTCTGGAGGTAAGTCATTTACTCCGCTGCTCACGCAGTGACCAAACCTAGGCTGAAATACTATACCCTAAAATCCTCTGAGCAAGAAGTGGGAACCTAAGTGATGTCTTTGGGAACAGTGATGATTTGATAGGCTGAGGGGGAAAGGGGAAAGGAACACATTCCAGGCACATACTCAAAAGGGATTGAGATTAGTGTATGTGTTTTCCCTGCTCAACGGTTCTCTGCATTTTCAGAAACTTCAGAAATCGATATCCTCAGCTAAGGGCAGAGCAATCTGCCCTTTGAGTGTCCATTGCCAGGCACTTGCCACAACATGTAGACATGTAGCTTATCCATCTGTAAGAGGACATAGCCAACTGCCACATAAGAATGAAAATGGGATTGGGCATGAAATTACATGAGTAAAAGTAAAAAAGTAAGATGTATTTATTTTGTCATTAAGATTTAATATCAATTTGATTAATACTAGAACTTAATATATTAATAATTTAAATAGTAATAAAAACTACAGCAGGTATGCATTGACAGTACAAACTGAAAATTGTTGGCAATTCACGTATTTAGATGCAGATGGGGAGAGAAATGTAAGTATATTACATCGTTAAGTAGCAGCCAAGAGAATATTTCCCTAAATTCCAAGTAGCTGTTGTAAAACTAATTTCTGTAAGTCCTTACAGGTAGCAGATGCCATGATATCCTCATCATCAGGGTTGCTGGAGGACATCCAGGGGGAAGGTGGGAGCCCTTGCATGCACGAGTGGACAGGATCAGTGAGGTCAGCAAATGGCATGGCAGGAGAATTGTCAGAAGATCACTGTGCAGGATGCAATGGGGGACCAAATTCTATCATGAGGTCCATAATATGCACCACAGAAATACTTCCTAGTCCCCCAACATGTGCACAAATTCTAGGTGAGAGAGTGCTCTTTCCTCAGTGGATACTCCTTTTGTTGTGACTCTGCTCTGTTTTAGATTTGCCTGGCCTGCCCAAAGGTATGCCCAGATTCTCTACTGCTTATCACCAACTATAACTACAACTGGGGTTTTACATGAATTAAGGCTGGACAGGTAGAAAGATGGGGCAGGAAAGGCACGTGTAGGGACCATTTTCCTGAGGAGGAACCACAAAGCCATTGCCTTGGGGTATTGGCAGAGTTCAGGTCCAGAGCACAGCCTGTTGGACCGCCCAGTGCTGGTTGCATAGGAAAGACTTGCAACGAACAGACTAAGGTGTTCTTAGCCCTACTTTAACGCAGCTTGCACAAGCAAGACCATCAGGAAAGACACTGCAGTCGTAATAACACCTCGTATCAGCAGAGACCCTCACATACTGAAGTGGTGTAGTCAGCTGTACCGTATAAACAGTTTGAAAATGTCCCTGGGACCATTTTGATATTCAGTCACATAAGAAGTTGAGACTTGCAGACATGTATATTAGGAAAAAACATGGCCAACTCCATGGAGTGAGGGCCAAATGGGACAAGCATATCTAGTAAATTAATATGCTCCAAGACCCCCTGGTCTAGGTTCTTCCAGACATGGGAGGAGAGCACCTGTGTGGCTGTTTGCTGCCAACCTCTGTCACAACTTTAAATAGGAGAGCACAGAACATGCACTCTCATAAAATACATCATTAGTTCTCAAAACCATGGTGGTTTCATCAATGATCAATGGAAATATCACTGAGTGACATATTAGATGTCAAATTCTGCTCATTAGGAAAAAGGTAGGCATGACTCAGGATGAGGACAAAAGTGGATTTGTTTGGAGTTTTTTTTTTTTTTTTCCAGATAGAAAACACAAATTTCAACCTAAAATAACATAAGCAGAAACAAAAGGGTAGCCTTGATTCTAAAGAAAAGGGTAGAAGAATCAAATGATGCTATTTCCAAAAGGATGACAAAGGTAGGCAGGTTGTTGTCCAGCTTATTAAGATATAATTGATACACATCACTGTATAAGTTACTGCATCATGGTTTGACTCACATATAGTATGAAATGATCACACCCATTTCTCATATAGATACAATAACAAAAAGCAAAAAAAAAAGAGAGAGAGAGAGAGAGAAAATTCTCTCCTTGTGATGAGAACTCTTAGGATCTACTCTCAGCAAATTTCCTATACAGCTTACAGCAGCATTAAACATCATTTATACACACATTCCCAGTGCTAATTTACTTTATAACTGGAAGCTGGTAACTGTTGACCACCTTCCTGCAATTGCCCTTACTTCCAACCACAAATCTGGGGTAACCACAAATCTCATCTCTTTCTCTAGGAGTTCATGGTTTTCTGTTTTTGTTTTTGTTTTTGTTTTTACATTTCACATATAAGTGAGATCAACAGTACTTGTCTTTCTCTGTCTAATTTCACTTAAAAGATCCTCAAGGTCCATCAATATTGTTATAATTGACAAGATTTCCTCTTTTTATGGCTGAATAATGTTCCATCATGTATATATATATCATAAATTTTATTTTTTAATTTTTTACTTGAGTACTGTTGACACACAATGTTACATTAGTTTCAGGTGTACAACTTGGTGATTTGACAAGCTTATATGTTATGTGTAGCTACCATCTGTCACCGTATGACACTATTACAATTCCACTGACTATATTCCCTTTGGCTGTATCTTTCATCCCCATGACTTATTCGTTCTGTAACTGGAAGCCTGTACCACCCACTCTGCTTCACCCATTTTGAACACCCCCACCCGAGAAGATACTTGCAAATGACATATCAGATAAAGGGCTAGTATCCAAAATCTATAAAGAACTTCTTAATCTCAACACCCAAAGAACAAATGATCCAATCAAGAAATGGGCAGAAGACATGAACAGACACTTTTCCAAAGAAGACATCCAAATGGCCAACAGACACATGAAAAAGTGCTCAACATCGCTTGGCATCAGGGAAATCCAAATCAAAACCTCAATGAGATACCACCTCACACCAGTCAGAATGGCTAAAATTAACAAGTCAGGAAATGACAGATGTTGGCGGGGGTGCGGAGAAAGGGGAACCCTCCTACACTGTTGGCGGGAATGCAAGCTGGTGCAGCCACTCTGGAAAACAGTATGGAGGTTCCTCAAAAAGTTGAAAATAGAGCTACCATATGATCTAGCAATTGCACTACTGGGTATTTACCCCAAAGATACAAAAGTAGGGATCCGAAAGGGTACGTGCACCCCGATGTTTATAGCAGCAATGTCCACAATAGCCAAACTGTGGAAAGAGCCAAGATGTCCATTGACAGATGAATGGATAAAGAAGAGGTGGTATATATATACAATGGAATATTATGCAGCCATCAAAAGGAATGAAATCTTGCCATTTGCAACAATGTGGATGGAACTGGAGGGTGTTATGCTGAGCGAAATAAGTCAATCAGAGAAAGACATGTATCATATGACCTCACTGATATGAGGAATCCTTAATCTCAGGAAACAAACTGAGGGTTGCTGGAGCGGTGGGGGGTGGGAGGGATGGGGTGGCTGGGTGATAGACATTGGGGAGGGTATGTGTTATGGTGAGCACTGTGAATTGTGCAAGACTGTTGAATCACAGATCTGTACCTCTGAAACAAATAATACATTATATGTTAAAAAAAAAGAAGAAGAAGAAGAAGATAGCAGGAGGGGAAGAATGAAGGGGGGAAAATCGGAGGGGGAGACGAACCATGAGAGACTATGGACTCTGAAAAACAAACTGAGGGTTCTAGAGGGGAGGGGGGTTGAGGGATGGGTTAGCCTGGTGATGGGTATTAAGGAGGGCACGTTCTGCATGGAGCACTGGGTGTTATACCCAAACAATGAATCATGGAACACTACATCAAAAACTAATGATGTAATGTATGGTGATTAACAGAACATAATAAAAAAAAAAAAAAATGAACACCCCCACCCTCCATGCCTCTGGCAGCCATCAGTGTGTTCTCTGTATTTGTAGGTCTGATTCTGCTATTGCTTGTTTGTTTATTTGGTTTTTCTTAATTTCCACATGTGAGTAAAATCATATATTTGTCTTTCTCAGTTTGACTTATTTCACTTAGCATAATACCCTTTAAGTCCATCCATGTTGTTGCAAATTGCACAGTCTTTTTTAATGTCTGTGTAATATTCCATTACACACACACATGCACACACATATACACACACATACCACATCTTCTTTACCCATTCGTCTATCAATGGATAGAGATTGCTTCCTTATCTTGGCTATTATAAATAATGCTGCAATAAATATAGGGATGCATGTATCTTTTCAAAGTAGTGTTTTTGATTTTTTTGGATAAATACTCAGTAGTGGGATTATTGGATCATATGGTATTTCTATTTTTAACTTTTTGAGGAAACTCCTTCCTGTTTTCCACAGTGGCTGTACCAATTTACATTTCCACCAACAGTGTATGAGATTTCCTTTTTTCTCCACATCCTTGCCAACACTTGTTATTTCTTGTGTTGTTGATTTTAGCCATTCTGACAGGTGTAAAATGATCTCTCATTGTGGTTTGGATCTGTATTTCCCTGATGATGTGTGATTTTGAGCATCTTCTCATGTGTCTGTTGGCCATTTATATGTCTTTTTTGGGAAAATGTCCATTCACTTTTTCTGCCCCTTTTTTAATTGTATTGAATTGTTTGCTTGTTTTGATGCTGAGTGGTATAATTCCTTAAATATTTTGGATATTAATCCTTTATTGAATATATCACTTGCAAATATTCCCATTTAGTAGGTTGCCTTTTAGTTTCATTGTTTACTTCACTGTGCAGGAACTTTTTATTTTGAGGAAGTCCCAAGAGTTTATTTGTGCTTTTGTTTCCCTTGCCTCAGGAGACATATCTAGAAAAATGTTGCTATGGCCAATGTCAGAGAAATTATTGCCTGTGTCTCATCTAGGATTTTTATGGTTTCAGGTGTTACTTTTAGGTCTTTAATCCACCTTAGTTTATTTTTGTGTATGGTATAAGAAATGGTCCAGTTTCATTGCTTTGCATGTAGCTATCTCATTCACCATTTGTTGAAGAGACTGACTTTGTATATTCTTGCCTTCTTTGTCATAGATTAATTGATTATAAAAGTTTGGGTCTATTTCTGGGCTTTCTATTCTGTTCCATTGATCTTTGAATCTATTTTGTGCCAGTATAACACTGTTTTTATTACCACAGCCTTATATTATATCTTGAAATCTGGAATTGTGATATCTCCAGCTTTATTTTTTCCTTCTCAAGATTGCTTTGGCTATACAGGGTGTTTTGTGGTTCCATACAAATTTTAGGATTATTTGTTCTAGTTTTTCGGAAAATGCTGTTGGTCTTTTGATAGGGAGTGCATTAAATGTATAGATTGCTTTGAGTATTGTGGGCATTTTAACAATATTAGTTCTTCTAAATCATGAGCACGGAATATCTTTCTATTTGTGCCATCTTCAATTCCTTTCATCAATTTTTTATAGTTTGAGAGTACAGTCTTTCACCTCCTTGGTTAAGTTTATTCCTAGGTATTTTATTATTTTTGGTGCAACCATAAATGGAAAATGTTTTCTTAATTTCTGTTTCTGTGACTTCATTATTAGTGTATAGAAATGCAACCTGTTTCTCTATGTTAATTTTATATCCTACAACTTTACTGAATTCATTTATTACTCCTAGTAGTTTTTGGTGGAGTATTTAGGATTTCCTATGTATAGTATTATGTCATCTGCAAATAATGATTGTTTAACTCCTTCTTTACCAATATGGATGCCTCTTATGTCTTTATCTTTTCTGATTTCTGTGGCCAGGATTTCCAATACTATGTTGAATAAAGGTGGTGAGAATGGGCATCCTTGTTTTGTTCCTGACCTTAGGGGAAAAGCTGTTAGTTTTTCACCACTATGATGGTAGCTATAGGTTTTTCACATATGGCAATAATTATATTGAGCTATGTTCCCTCTAAACCCACTTTGTTGAGAGTTTTCATTGGGAATGGATGTTGGATTTTGTAAATACTTTCTCTTCATCTATTGAGTGATCATATGATTTTTATCCTTTGTTTTGTTGATGTGATGTATGGCATGGATTCATTTGTGATTATTGAACCATTCTTGCATCCCTGAAATAAATCCCACTTGATCATGGTGAATGATCCTTCTAATGTATTGTTTGACTTGGTTTGCTAATATTTTGTTGAGGATTTTTACATCTATGCTTATCAAGGATATTGGTCTGTAGTTTTCTTTGTGGAGTCTGTCTGATTTTGATATGAGGGTTATGCTGGCCTCATGGAATGAATTTGGAAGCTTTTCTTCATCTTCTACATTTTTGGAATAATTTGAGAATAGGTATTAACTCTTCTTCAAATTTTTTGTAAAATTCACCTGTGAAGCCATCTGGTTCTGGACTTTTATTTTTTTAGTAGTTTTTTGATCACCAATTCACTTTTGTTACTAGTCATTGATCTGTTCAGATTTTCTATTTCTTCCTGATTCAGTTTTGGAAGATTGCATGTTTTTAGGATTTATTCACTTTTTCTAGGTTGTCCAATTTGTTGGCATATAGTTTTTCATGGTATTATTTTATAATTCTTTGTATTTCTGTGGTGTCAGTTGTAATTTCCCCTCCTTCATTTCTGCTTTTGTTTATTTAAGTCCTTTCTCTTTCTTTCTTTTCTTTCTTTCATTCTTTCTTTCTTTCCTTCTTTCTTTCTTTCTTTCTTTCTTCCTTTCTTTCTTTCTTCCTTCTTTGATGAGTCTGGCTAAAGGTTTGTCAATTTTATTGATCTTTTCAAAGAACCAGCTTTTGGTTTCATTGATTTTTTTCTTTTTTTTTTTCTTTTTTTTTTTTGTCCCTATGTCATTTATTTCCGGTCTAATCTTTATTATTTCCCTCCTTCTACTCACCTTGGGCTTTACTTGTTCTTCTTTTTCCAGTTCCTTTAGTTATGAGGTTTGAGATTGTTTATTTGAGCTTTTTCTTGTTTCTTGAGATAGGCCTACACCACTATATATTTCCTTCATAGAACTGCTTTCCCTGTGTTCTGAAGAGTTTGGGCCATTGTGTTTTTATTTTCATTTGTCTCTATGTATTTTTTAAATTTCTTCTTTGATTGGTGTGTTGACACATTGGTTGTTTAGTAACTTGTTGTTTAGCCTCCACATCTTTTTGCTTTTCTCCAGTTTTTTTTTCCTTGTGATTTATTTCTAGTTTCATACTGTTGTGGTTGGAAAAGATGCATGGTATGATTTCAGTATTTTTTTAATTTATTGAGGCTTGTTTTATGGCCTAATATGTGATGTATTCTGGAGCATGTTCTATGTGTACTTGAAAAGGATGTGTGTTTTGTTTTGTTTGATGGAATGGTTTCTATGTATCTGTTATGTCCATCTGATCTAATATATTATTCAAAGATATTATTTCCTTATTGATTTTCTGCATTGATGATCTATCTATTGATGAAAGGGGTATGTTAAAGTCCCTACTATTATTGTATTACCATCAATTTCTCTCTTTATTTCCATTAATATTTGCTTTATGTATTTAGGTGCTCCTTTGTTGGGTGCATAGATATTTACAATTGTTATACCCTCTTGTTGGATTGATCCCTTTATCATTATGTAATGCCTTTCTTTGTCTATTGTCACAGTCTTTGTTTTAAAGTCTATTTTGCCTGATATAAGCATTACTACCCCATTTGTTCTTGTTGCTGTTGTCTTGCTTCCATTTGCATGGTAAATATCTTTCCATCTATTGACTTTTAGTCTATATGTATCTTTAGGTCTAAGATGAGTCTCTTGCAGGCAGCATACAGATTTTTTTTTTTTTAATTCATTCTACCACCCTATGTCTTTTGATTGGAGCATTTAGGTCATTTATATCTAAAGTAATTATTGATAGGTATGTATGTATTGCCATTTTGTTCATTGATTTCTCATTGTTTTGTAGTTTTTCTCTGTTCCTTTCTTCTCCTGCTCTTTTTCACTATAACTGATGAGTTTCTGAAGTGTTATATTTGGCTCTTTCCCTTCATTTTTATCTATTTAGCATGAGTTTTGGCTTTGTGGTTACCATGAGGTTCATATATAACATCTTAAGTATATAGCAGTCTATATTAAGTTGATGATCATTTAAGTTCAAACACATTTTTAAAAAATTCTTTCTTTTTTTCACTCCCTCCATATTTTATGTATATGCGTCATATTTCACATCTTTTTAGTTACAATTTTCTTATATCTAATTATGGCCTATATAACAAATTCTTTACCCAGTCATCTGTCAATGGACACTTAGGTTGTTTCTGTGTCTTGGCTATTGTATATAGTGCTGGTATGAACATGTGGGTGCAAGTATCTTCTAGTTATTGTTTCATTTGCTTTGGACAGATTCCCAGGAGTGGAATTACTGCATCATATAGTAGGGATATTTTTAATTTTTTCAAGATCCTATACAGTTTTCCATAGTGGCTATACCAATTTACAATCTCACCAACAGTAAACAAGGATCCCTTTTCTTCACATCCACACTAGTATTTATTATCCCTTGTCTTTTTCATAATGATTATTTCAACAATCATGGGGTAATATTTTATTGTGGTTTTGATTTGTGTTTCTCTAACAACTAGTGAGGTTGAACATCTTTTCATGTACCTGTTGGCCTTTTGTATATCTTTGTTGGAAAAAATTCTGTTCAGGTCCTTTGCTCATCTTTTAGTTAAGTGTGTGTGTGTATTGTGTTGTGTTGTATGAGTTCTTTATATATTCTGGATATTTATCCCTTATCAGATACAAGATTTGCAAATATTTTCTCCTATTCCATAAGTTGCCTTTTCATTCTGTTGATTATTTCTTTTGCTGTGCAGAAGCTTTTTAGTTTGATGTCTGTTCGCTTGTTTATTTTTTATTATGTTGCTTGTGCTTTATGTGTCATATTCAAAAAACATTGCCAACCTATTCAAAAAAATACTCTTGACAAATTAGGTATAGAAGGAATGTGGCTTGAAGTAATAAAGGCTATCTATGACAAGCCCACAGCTAATACTGTACTCAATTTTGAAAGGTTGAGTTGAGAGCTTTTCCTCTAAGATCAACAAGAAAAAAAGAGTGTACTCTCTCACTGCATTTATTCAACATAGTACTGAAAATTCTAGCCAGATTGATCAGGCAATGTCATCAAAAAAGTAAAATACTTAAGAAAACACTTAACAAAGGAGGTGAAAGATCTCCACTCTAAAAATTATAACACATTGGTGAAAGAAATAGTGTAGGACACAAATAAATAGAAAGGTATCTTGTGACTGGGTGATGGACACTGGGGAGGGTATGTGTTCTGGTAAGCGCTGTGAATTGTGCAAGACTGTTGAATCTCAGATCTGTACCTCTGAAACAAATAATGCAATATATGTTAAGAAAGAAAAAAAGAAGAAGAAGAATGTAGCAGGAGGGGAAGAATGAAGGGGGGGAAATCGGAGGGGGAGAAGAACCATGAGAGACAATGGACTCTGAAAAACAAACTGAGGGTTCTAGAGGGGAGGGGGTTGGGAGGATGGGTTAGCCTGGTGATGGGTATTGAGGAGGGCACGTTCTGCATGGAGCACTGGGTGTTATGCACAAACAATGAATCATGGAACACTATATCTAAAACTAATGATGTAATGTATGGGGATTAACATAACAATAAAAAAAATTTAAAAAAAATTTTAAAAAAGTATATAAAAAAAAAAAAGAAAGGTATCTTGTGTTTGTGAATTGGAAGGACTAATATTCTTGTAATGTCAATACTACCAAAAAGCCATGTATAGATTCAATGCAATCCTGTAAGAATTCAATGGCATTTTTACAGAAGTAGAAAAATCAATTTTAGAATTTATTTGGAACCACGAATGACCCTGAATTGCCAAAGCAATTATGAAGAAGAATAAAACAAGAGACATTACACTTCCTAATTTGAAGCTATACTATAAAGTCATGGTAATCAAAACAGTGTGGTACTAACATAAAAACAGGTAACTACATCAAAAGAATGGAATAGAGAACCCAGAAATAAAACCATGCATATATAGTCAACTAATATTTGATGAGCGAGCCCCAGAACTAACACACAAAAAAACAGTTTCTTCAAGAAATCATGCTGTCAAGATTGGATATTCACATGTAATAGAATAAAATTAGACTCTTGTCTTATATCACGGACAAAAGTTAACTCAAAATAGTTTAAAAACTTCAGTGTAAGATCTGAAACCATAAAAATCCTAAAAGGAAAAAATGGAAAAAAAAAATCCTTGACATAGGTTGAAATAATCAGGCAAGAAAAAGAAACAAAAGCCATCAGAATTGGAAAGGAAGAAGTAAAATGTTCTTATTTGCAGATGACATGATTTTATGTAAAGAAAATCATAAAAACTCCACCAAAAAACTAACAAATTCAGTAACGTTTCAGGGCACAAAGTTAACAAACAGAAATCAGTAATATTTCTATACACTAATGATGAATTATCTGGAAAAAGAATGATTCTATTTACAATATTGAATTTTGTCAAATATTTATTCCACTTGTAGTGAAATAATTGTATAATTTTGTCTTTCATTGTATTAATGTGATGGATCACATTGATTGATTTGCATATATTAAACCACCCTTGTATCCCAGGGATAAGTTCTGCTGATTGTGGGACATGATCCTTTTAATGTGCTACCGAATTCAGCGTGCTAACATTTTACTGAGAATATTTGCATCTATATTCATGAGGGTGTTGGTCTGTTGTTCTCTTTTCTGGTGGTGTCTTTATCTGGAGTTTGTATTAAGGTAATGCTGCCCTTGTTAAATGAATTTGGGAGTTTTCTTTCCTCTGATTTTTTTTTGGAAAAGTTTGAGAAGGTTTGGTGTTATTTCTTTTACAAATGTTTGGTAAAATTCACCAGTGAAGACATCTAGTCCTAGGTTTTTCTTTTTTGGGAGATTTTTTTATTACTGATTCACTCTCTATAATAGTAATTGATCTATTCAGATTTTCTATGTCTTCCTTTTTTTTTTTTTTTTTTTTTTTAAAGATTTTTATTTATTTATTTGACAGAGAGAGACATAGCGAGAGAGGGAACACAAGCAGGGGGGAGTGGGAGAGGGAGAAGCAGGCTTCCCGCGGAGCAGGGAGCCCGACATGGGACTCGATCCCAGGACCCTGGGATCATGACCTGAGCCGAAGGCAGTCGCTTAACCAACTGAGCCACCCAGGCGCCCTCTATGTCTTCCTGATTCAGTTTTGGTAGTTTGTATGTTTCTAAAGTTTTTCTCCATTTTATCTAGTTATCCAGTTTGTTGGCATAAGTTGTCATAGTGGGAAGGGTTAGTTTTAAATAATAATACACCACAGTGTCATGTTCTAGGAGTTTGCCAAAACCATCCAAGTTTGAAGAAATTAACAGATGAAAATGTCCAAAAAGGGACTGAGATAAAAGAAAAGCCAGTAAAAGTTTAGAGAAACTATTAACAAAGAAAGGGCAATTTTCTAAAATCAAAAATCACTTTTCTCTACCTCTTGGAGGTGATATTCTAATTGATGTGTTGCTCCTTGCAGTTCCAGGTGGGCGCTGGATAGATATGCCAATGGCACCGTCCCAGATGGCTTCATCCTCTTGGGCCTCTCGGATAACCCCAGGCTAGAAATGACCCTATCTGTGACTGCGTCTGTCTTTTACACAGTCACCCTCGTGGGCAACACCACCATCATACTCCTGTCTCACCTAGACGCCCACCTGCACACCCCCATGTACTACTTCCTCGCCCACCTCTCCATCCTGGACCTCTGCTTTACCACCAGCTGGATCTCCCAGATGCTGGTCAATTTCTGGGGCTCGGACAAGACCATCAGCTACCTGGGATGTGCAGTCCAGCTCTACCTCTTCCTGGGACTGGGAGCTGCAGTGTGTGCTGCTGCTGGTCATGGCCTTCGATCGCTGCGTGGCAGTGTGCTCACCCCTGCACCATGCGGTAATCATGCACCCGCCCCTGTGTCACAAGCTGGCGTTCCTGGTCTGGGCAAGTGGGATTTTCGGCACCTTGCTGCAGTCTCCCACCACCATGAAACTCCCCTTTTGCCGTCACCACCGGGTTGACGACTTTGTCTGTGAGGTCCCTGCGCTGATCCGCCTGGCCTGCGGAGACACACATATCAACGAGCTCCAGATCTCAGTGATGGGTGCCGTCTTCCTGCTGGGGCCGCTCCTGCTCATCCTTGTCTCCTACTGCCACATAGCCCAGGCGGTGCTGGCCATCCCATCCCGGGAAGGCAGGAGCAAGGCCTTCCGCACCTGCTCTTCCCACCTGGTGGTCGTCTTTCTCTTCTACTGCAGTGTCACTGCCGTTTACATCCGACCCCGGAGTCACTTCTCCCGGAAGGGAGGCAAGTTCTAACTCTTTTCTACACTGTGGTGACCCCCACTCTCAACCCCCTCATCTACACTTTGAGGAACAAGGACATAAAGGGGGCTTTCAAGAGGCTCTTATGGAAAGACAGAATGGCCAGTGAAGAGGGAAGGAGAGGCTCAGACTCGTGGGGAGATCAGCTTTTGTCCAGTTCATTTGCTCAGACGTGTGGTATCTCACGCATGAGGACTCAACTATCACCTCTAGTGGAGGGGACCTTAGCCCGCTTTGCACAGACAGTGGACCAATGAAAGGTAAATTTGATGCACCTGAAACTGTTATCCTTAAACAAAAATGTAGGAGTAACATTGTTCTTGTCAGGCTACCATCAGGAAGTAGACACCACTTCCATTATAAAAACAAAAAGAGGGCATTTATTACAAGGAATTATTAACTAGATATTGGAGGAAGGAAAAGGCAAAAAGAAGCACCCCCTAGCACTAGGGGGACACAAAGAAAGAACAGGAATTTTTAAAACTGGTGGCCCAGAGAAGAGGCCCCGGGGAGCATACGTTTCTGGACCTCCTACTTCTGAGTCAGAAGCATTGCTGGCTGGGCTGATGTCATTGAAAAAACACTGGTTTTGCTCACCACTCAGTGGAGCATCTTCATTCAACTGCTTTTACCTAATATAATGCCCTTAGAGATTAAATGAACAGGAAAGAAACCAAGCAAGAGCACATCTCCTTCCCAACACCAGCCCACAAGCAGCCCACTTGCCTCTATCACCCCCTTTGCATGAGGCCTAATGAGAAATGATCAAGCGAAGCAGAAATATGGCATGCACACTCCCAGCACCAGCCTCACCATGAAGCTGAGTGATGAGTGTGGGTCCAGAGCTGTAAGCCACAGACTTCACAGCTGGCACTTCTCATAACTCTTGACACTACGAAAGCAACCCAGAATACAAATCTAATCAAGGGGAAGGCACCATCATGGTCATCTTATGGATTACTCTCAGTGTAATTCCCACACATCACTTTCTGTTAAGCAAGAGCTCCATGTCTGACCAGAATAATGACAAGAAGCAAGTACAGGAGTGCTCATTCTTGCAATACCCTAAAGAAAACAGTAATCTCAAAAGCCTTACAATCTTATGGCTATAAAGGCATTCTCACTGTGCCTGCTACACTGGATTTATTTTAAATGAAACATTGTATTTTGAGGTAATTGTAGATGCATGTGCAGCTGTAAGAATTAATAGATATCCCATAGACCCATTACCCAGTGTCCACCAATGGTAACATCTTGCAAAACTGCACTACAATATAACAGCAAGCATACTGACATTGATACACAGAAGACACAGAGTATTTCCCCACACACAGCATCCTTCCCATTGCCTTTGACAGTCACACCTGCTTCTCTCCCAGCCCCATCACACCTGCTTAAATCTTGGCATCAACCCATCTATCCTGTGTTTCTACATTTTGGCCAATTCAAGAATTTTATACAAATAGAACTACATAGAAAGTAGGCTTTCGGGATTGACATTTTCGAGATTGGCATTTCTTGTTCAGCATAATTCTCTGGAAACTCATCCAGGTTGTTGTGTGTATCAATAGGTTTTTTTTTTTTTTCTCCTTCTTATTGCCAAATATTCCAGGGTATTGATTCTTCAGTCCATCTAATTCACCCATTGAAAGATTCTGTCTCCAGGACAGGCTATCAGAATAAAGCTGCTATGAACATTTATGAACAGGCTTTGTGTGGTCATTAGAATTGTGTTTCTCTGGGATAAATGCCTAAGAGTGCAATTGCTGGGTCATGTAGTAAACAGCTGTTTAATTTTGTAAGAAACTGCCATAAGCTTCCCAGGGCAGCTATACAACTTACCTTTCCCACCAACAACATATGAGCGATCCAGTTTCTCTGCATCCTTGCAAGCATTTAGTGTTGTCATTTTTTTTTTAATTTTACCCATTCTGATAGATGCCTAAGAATATCTCACTGATTTTAATTTGAATTTCTCTAATGGCTATCAATGATGAACATTCTTCATCTTTCATCAGTGCATCTTCCTCGATGAAGCTCATCCTTTGCCTGTTTTTTAATTGTTTTTTGTTGTTGAATTTGAGATTTCCTTATATATTCTACTTGGAAGTTTCTTATCAGACATATGGTTTGGAAATACCCGTTCCCTATCTGTAGTTTGTTTTTTTTCATCATTTTAACAAAGTCTTTCGCTCAACAAACATTTTAATTTTTTTAAGATTTCATTTATTTATTTGAGACAGAGAGCACAGAGAGAGAGTGAGAGGCAGAAACAGATTCCCCACTGAGCAGGGAGCCTGATGCAGGACTCGATCCCAGGACCCTGAGATCATGACCTGAGCCAAAGGCAGATACTTAATCCATTGAGCCACCCAGGCACCCCTTAAATTTTTTTTAATATTTATTTATTTTTCCTAGGGAGAGAGCTAGTGGGGAGAAGGGCAGAGGGAGAGAATCTTCAAGCAGATTCTGCACTGATCATGGAGCCCGAATCTGGGCTCGATCTCACCCAACCCATGAGATGACGACCTGAGCCAAAATCAACAGTCAGATGCCCAACTGACTGAGTTACCCAGGTGCCCCCAAACATTTTAAATACTAATGAAATCCAGTTTAGGAAGTTTTCCTTTTATGGATCATGCGTTTGGTGTCATCTCTAAAATCTCACCATGTTGTAGGTCCAAGCTATAGAAATTTTCTCTTAGGTTGTTTGTTTTTTGTTTTTTTTTTAAGTTTTGTGGTTTTTCATTTTACATAAAGTCCATGATCCATTTTTTTAAAGATGTTATTATTTTTAAGTAATCTCTACATCCAACATGGGGCTTGAACACACAACCCCAAGAACAAGAGTTGCATGCTCCACTGACAGAGCCAGCAAGGCGTCCCATTTTAGTTGATTTTCACACAAAATGTAAGGTTGGGCAGAGGTTTATTTGCTTATTTAGCTTGCAGATATCCAATTACTCCAGCCATCATTTGTTGAAAAGAGCTTTGTCAGCTCCAGGTCTGGGATAGAGGAATAAAAAACAAGCAAACAAAGAAACAGAGAACCCAGGGACCTCACCACAGTGTCATTCCTTTTATCCTGAGGCCCCCCAGCTGGTCTCTTCTCTCTTCTTTCAGATGTTTCCTAAATATTTGTTTTATATGCAATGTGCAAGGTTTCAGCTGGAAAATTTGATCCATCTTCAGAGAAGGCATTCCACAGGATTGTTTTTAGTTAAATGTTGATGTAAATAAAGAAGTCGACAAAAGCATAACCTGCTAATGCGATCCCCTCTATCCAGCAGTAAAATGCATGTGTCTTTGGGCCTGCAGCCTCCCTGCTCCGGTGTGGGATACACAGTGTCAGCATCACCTGGATGGTGATATATATAACAGCAAGCATATATATATGTGTGTGTGTGTGTATACAAATACAGAGTATTATATATATATAAAAATAAAAAGTAAAATAAATATATATATTTATATATAAAAAATAAATAAAATAACATCTTTAAAAAATACATCATGGACTTTATGTAAAATGAAAAACCACAAAACTTTAAAAAAAAAAACAACATAGGAGAAAGTTTCTATAGCTTGGACCTACAGCATGGTGAGATTTTAGAGATGACACCAAATCTGTTACCTGGAGCATGATAGAAATGCAGAATCCCAAGTTCTAACCTAGACCCACTAAGCCTGAATCTGTGTTTTCCCCAGTTCCTAGGTGATATACATGAGCAGAACAGCTCGGGAAGCACAGTTCCACACATGATCACTCCGACAGGGACTCCCCCTCATTAGAATGTGTCCTGCAAACACTTGGCATTGCATCAGGGCCGACTGAATCATTCTCTCCCTTCAGTCTCTATGCCTGGTCTGCTCCAGTCCTGGGAACTGCTCGTTCATCTCAGGAGGCTTGAGTAGTAGCAAATCACTTCACTAATGGAATGCATAACATTTCTGACAACCTATAATCTTTATAGGCAGAACTATTTTGTCCCCTTCCTTTTGCATTCTTCATCCTACTTTTTCCTCTGCCCACTTTCTTTTTCTTTCTTTCTTCTTAAACAGCTCATCAATTTCTTTTATAACTTCTTTGTTTCTGCCATCCAAGCTCAGGGGACACAACTCTGTTTTATGTTCAACCGTAGATCGCATCTAAGTGAAGTCTTCCTTGAGGAAGTGGAAGAAAGCTTTCAAATTTTACTTGATTCTTAGAACCCCACTCATTCACTTTATATGCTTGCTGCCAAAATTTCATTATCATTTATTTGATCTCTGAGTGCATTTACTTGGCCCCATGACCATTTGGCTGTTGATATATAATTTAGACCTTTTCGTCAGTGCCCAAGGGCATGGACTTTCTGCACTAACTACATCAGAGCATTTAGAGCACGCTGGCTTGCTGGGGCTGCCATAACATTAAGTTGGGCAGCTCAAATGACAGAAAGTTATTTTGCCACAGTTTTAGAGGCTGCGAAGTCCAAAATAAACATGTCAGCAGGGCTGGCTTCTCCTGAGGTCTCTCTCCTTGGCCAGTGGATAACCACCTTCTTGTGTGTGCACATGGTTTTCTCTCTGCCCATGGATGTGCCCTAACCTCCTCTTCTTATAAGGACACCAATCAGATTGAATAACAACCGAGGCTAATGAGCGTGCTTTAATTTAATTACCTTTTTGAAGCCTCTATCTTTAAATACAGTCACAGTCTGAGGTACTGGGAGTTGGGGCTTCAGCATAGGAATTTAGAGTTGGAGGGGATAAAATTCAGTCCACGACACAGAGCCATAGAGAACACAACACAGTTCAGGCATATATTCTGAACAGACAGCTATTGACAGGAAAGGTAATAGCTCCTCAAAGGTTAGAAGCACAGGTCCATTAAGAGAGTTCTGAGCAGGAATAAGTGAAGGCCAGGACTGAAAACAAGCACGGTTGCCCGGTCACACTCATAGCCACAGATCTCTGCCTATCCCTGGTCTGGAGCAGAGGTCCCGCTCTCATGCTCAGCTGCTCTCCCACGGTCACACTGTGCTCTGTTGTTATGGAGATGGAGAATTTGATGAGACCCTGCAGTCTTATCCAAATAATATGATAGTCCTATTTTCTCAGACGTATTTAGAGCTGAAGGAGACTTAAGAGCACCTCCTGAGTGCCAGGCATTATTCTAAGTGCTTTACAGATATTAACTCTTTTCCTCCTCACACCCATTGAGGTAGATGTGATGACATTTGTCGTGTTTACAGACGAGGACGCAGACACAGAGAGATAAAGCAGCTTCCATGATCACACAGTCAATGAATGGTGAGGGGGTACTGGCCTGTGTGGTCAGTCCAGGGACCATAATCTTGACCCTGGGTGCCCCGTGGTGATGACAACAGGGAAGGTATGGTACACAGCTGTGCGTGATGTGCGGCTGTCTGTGGGGTGCAGTCCCCATCTCTAGCAACAGGGACTGTGGGATAGCTCTTAGAGGTTAGACTCAGACATTCCTCTGGCTGGAGGTGAGATGGGAAGGACAGAAGAGAGCGGGGAGTGCCCTCAACCCACCAACTTCTGGGTCCTGTGACTTTTAGTGGGAAGCATGGCATGAACACGCACTGTGGTGACGTGAGTGGCAAAGGTGCAAACGGTCTGATCAGATCCCGGGAGTTCAGAGGTCTCCAGACAATAATCTAGTACCACCACAAAACACTTTAGAGGAAGCACAAGCAAAATACCTACTGCTGAAGGGCTGCCTGGGCGGCTCAGTTGGTGAAGCATCTGCCTTTGGGCTCAGGTCATGGTCTCAGGTCCTGGGATCAAGCCCCACATCAGGGTCCCTGCTCAGGGGGAGCCTGCTTCTCCTTCTTCCTCTGCTCCTCCCTTGCACTCATGCGTTCTCTTTCGCCCTCAAATAAATAAATAAAATCTTTAAAATATATATATCCTGCTGAAAATAGAAGAAAATTACAGAAAATTAAGCAGCAAAGATAAACCAAGTCATGCAGATAGAAAATGATGACAGGTGCAGAAGACTATGATTGTCCTTTTACACAAAATTATTATCACTAAAAAAAAAGACCAAAAAGGATGCACCTGGAAATTATTAAAACATAAGACGTTCTTGAAATGAAAGAGAACTGAGTTGGAAGATTGAAAGGCAAAAAAATGAAATAGAACATGAAATATTGAAAGAGAAGTGTTGATGAAGTTACTTAGCTTCAAAGATAAAAAAAAGTAGAATCTAAAGGTATCTGGTCAGAAAAGCAATTCATCTACAGTTGAGAAGAGTCAGAACAGGCTTCAATCTCAGCATAAAATGGTGTAATCTCTACCGAGATTTACAGTTTTAATGTGCTGTCAAACCATACTGTTGTTGTACAACTTAGAGGGAAATGTCACAGACAAAAACAACCATGAAGAAATCTTGAATTTCTGTGTCATTATTTTGAAATTATTTATATGGATGTTTGATAGATGATAGATAGTCGATAGATACATAGGTACATAGATAATAAGATAAAGTCAAAATATAATGATGTGCTTAGGAACCAAGATTTTGTATATAAAATAAAGATATAAACCCAAGAAAGTTAAGTAAGAATGCTTTAATCTTAGTTTGGAACAAGAAATATTACCTGGACCCACACTCCTGATTGTAACCTCTAAATACCATTTTACTCTAAAAGAAACCAAGAATTGTGAATCTTAGGTTGATTCTTACTAAAACATGGAGCATAACAGAAATATCACCACCACTCCAAGTAGCGAAAACTGATGTAGGAAAAGATGTTAGTGTTCGAAACCGAGGGCCAAGAAAGAATTCTTGAGATGTTTTTGGTGCAAAAAGGTGATTTTATTAAAGCGCGGGGACAGGACCCGTGGGCAGAAATAGCTGACCCGGGGTCATGAGGAGTGGCCCAGTATATACTTTCAAGTTGGGAGGGGGTTGGGAGAGCTTAAGTCTCTAAGGAATTTGGAAGCAAAGTTTCCAGGACCTTGAGGGGCTAGTTGTTGTTGGGAAAAGGTCATTTATTACCATCTAATAAAACTTTAGTATTAAAAAAAACCCTTAGTCTTGAGACCCTTCAGATGTATATCAGTGGGCCATATGCTTGGGGGATGATGACCAACATGTATCTTGGGGGGTTTAGAGATAAAGGAAGTTTCCAAAAGAACTTTTATATGTTAAAGTAGACTCACAGGATCCTGGGGGGTCGGGCTAAGATTGCCTGTTGCCCTTAGCAAAGTATTAACATCCAGGCAGGTGAGTCCCTAGAGGAAGGTCACTCTCCCTGTCTCAAGGACTTGTCAGTGGGCTGAAGGTAGTGAGGAAATTAAACATTTCTCTTCTGCCTTTTTTTCTCACATCAAAAACTATATAAACTAACAAACTAAGAAGGAAAAATAAGATGCAGGAGGATGAGAAAGGAAGATGCAGCAATGTTATTATTTGAAGGTATTATCTGTATAGGAAAAATGAGTAGATCACTAGGTGAATCCACTAGACAAACCACTAGAACATTAAGACATCTCAATATAACTGTTTGGCTAAAGATAAATAGTAAATATTTACATAGTAACTTACTATTTAAGTAGTAGTTTATTTATATTTATATATATATAAATATATCACTTTCACAATCCAACAGTGACATTACCCAGTCAACCCTCCCAGCTGAAGCCAGGAATAGACGTGTGGTTATATGGGACAGATCTATGAAGGACCCTCTTCTTTGATGGCTTGGACCCCTATAAATTGCACAGGAGACCAACAAAATTTCTGTGAATGTTCTATCAGCAGAAACACTGAAAGCTTGGAAATGTAAGGAGGCAGATACAGAATGAAATGTAGGAAGGCTGTCAGTGTAAGATTCCACAGGCAGGAAAAGGGCCAACCAAGCTATATATCTGGAAATACACATTATTCTTCAAGAAAAGGAAAGAATAATCCCAGAGGTGGTCAGAGTTTGACAAGGCTGCCATTCGCATCAGGACACAGTGGGTACAGGCTCAGAGGTGGGACTGTCTCTTCCTGGGTCCCAGAGGGTAGACAAGGAAGGTAGAGCACAGCCAAAGAGGATTATTCCCAAGTCTTCAAATCTAATGAAATCTGCCCTTCAGGTTGCATGCTTGCTTGGGACCACTGACCCCTGTTTGCCTTCTGAGTTCTTTCCCTTAGAATGGGAGTGTCTATCCTATGCCTGCCCCACCATCATATTTGGGAAGCACATGGCATGGTGTCTGTTCACAGGTTCACGGCTGGAGAGGATGAATCATCCCTCAAGGCTCACCAATATCTGATTTAGATGCTATCCAGATGAAATTGGATGCTGAAATGGGTTAAGACTTTGGGGGATATTAGGAGACAGTGAATATATTCTACATGTGAGAACATGAATTTGGCGAGAGACTACATTTATGAGTTGAATTGTGTTTCCCAGAATTCATATATTGAAGTCCCAATCCTGACAACCTCAGAATTATGACCTTATTTGGAAAAACATCATTGCAGTTGTAACTAATTAAGATGAGGACATACTGGTGTCGGGTGCACCTCCTTCTTTCCTACAGACATTTCTTCAAAGCTTCCATCAAATGCCTAGATTCTGGGAGTGAATGGCACCATCGTAACCCAACCATACATTTCGCTGTTATGGATTGTACATATTTGCTGGGGCTGCCAAAAATGGCATGGTCTAAACAGTAGATAGACACATCCCACAGTTCTGGAGGGCAGGAATCTGACAGTGATATACCAGCACACTTGGGTCCACTTAGGGTTACAGGGAAGAATCTGTTCCATGTCTCTCTCCTAGCTTTGGGTGGTCTGCAGGAAATCTCCGTGGAATGGCTGTGTCTTTATTACATAGGGAAATTATTTGTATGATATGAGAAGTAGTGTTCCCATGTTTATGGCTATTTGTCCCAGCTAGGTTCCTTGACTAGTCCTTCCTTTTTTCATCATTTTCAATGTCACAGATTACATTTCCATGCATTCCTATGGCAGCACATGAACTCTATCTTGCCTCTACTACATAGACCAATTATAGCACCTTAATATCTAGTACAGCAAATCCTCCTATGTTGTCAAAATTCTCCTCAATACTCTCCCCCAGCTATTTTCCATATACATTTTCAAAATCATCTTGCTCAAATCTATTAAAATCCCTGTTAGTATGCTAATGGCAATTGCACTGAATTTTTGTTAGTTGGTGGAAAGTGGGGGGTGGGGGACAGAACTTGCATTGTCATGCTATTGAAACTTTGAACCTTCCCATCCATGAATAGTTCTCCATTTATTTAGGTCTTTTTTGTATAATTTTTTGTACAATTTTTAAAAGATTTATTTCAGGTACCTGATAGTTTTTATTGCTATAATTAATAGGATTTTATTACATTTTAAATTGTAGGTGCTTAGGAATGTTGTTAATCATTTTGATTTTTTTTTTAACTTTTCAGTAGGAAGTAATTCCATATGTAGAGAAAAGAGGCAAGAGTAAGAATAGTAGGTGTGCCTCGGTGGCTCACTTAGTTGAGCATCAGACTCCTCTTGATTTGGCTCAGATCATGATCTCAGGGTTGTGAGATCAAGCCCTGTGTAGGGCTCTGTGTTCAGCACACAGTCTGCTTGGGATTCTCTTTTCTCTCTGCCCCTCCCTCCACTCTTGTGAGTTCTCTCTCTCAAACAAAAATAAATCTTAAAAAAAAAAGAATAAAAATAGTATATAAAGCAATCCCATAACCACCCTCCAAGAATTACCATTGTCAATACTGACATTGACATTCTTGAAGAAGACAGTCCCCTCTTCAGATAGAACTCCCCTTTTTAATAGCACTTCCACATTTGGAGTTGATCCAGTGTTTCCTGATGATTAGATTCTGGGTATGCATTCTATGCCAGAATTATACACAAGTGATAACAGGTCCTTCTCAAGTCGTCTCACCCAAAAGCCAACATCCATTTGCCTCCATTGATATTTTTTATTAGATGGTCACGCTACTATCTAATTTCTTTTCTTTATATAGTTACTATTTTTCTTTTGCAACTGATTAGCCAACTGTGGAGAGATACCTTCTGACTACTCAAGTATCCTGCTCTTCATTTACATCTCTCTTTAGAGTTTAGCATCCATTTGCTTCATACCTGATCCAATCTTTACTATGATATTTGAGAAGAATGGTTTTTTTCCAATTGCATGCTGTTGATGTTTGTATATCAATCTTCTATCTAGAGACTACTCATTTTTTAGTTCTACTGGTATAGAAAGTCTCATGGATTTTTCCAAATTAATAGTCATACTGTGGCATCTTTATTTATTCAGATATTCCTCTGGGTGATTGACTGGTAAACTCTTAATTCAGTTTTAAGTTCCTGGTACCCAGAAGTTTTTCTCTTTCCAACTTAACTGTGTTTTTATTACATTTTACCTGGCATGTCAAGGTGTGTGTAGCAGGGAGACAGTGTGCAATAGTTCACTTCACCAAGATGCAAAAAACAAAAATCTAGATCTGAGTTACTCCCAAGTGCTGGTCCAAGACAAGGAAAAAAAAAAAAAAAGTTTGCAACAGAATATAAATCACATACTGCTTCCTTTATTGAGATAGTCTTACCAAGTGGGGAAAAAAACAGCTTATCTAAAAGGCATACTTAGTAATGTGATTGATTTACATTCTTGCACAAGCTTCTTATATCAATAGTCCACAGGTCGTGCTTTGATCAGCAGAAGTCTGGATGGTTCACTTAATAGAGGAAGCAGTGTTTCCAACCTGAACAATCCCATGTGGTTCAAGAGTTGTCCCATGTGCAGAGAGGCAATTAATATGAACTACAGCAGATGAACTGCTCCTGAGATCAGATAAATCCAAGATAAATTCCTATAATTGAAGGCAAAATGCATTTTTAACATAATACTTTTATTTATGAGTATAGGTTCCCTCTACTCTAAAACTTACCTTTGTGTGATTTTCAACTTCTTGTCCTACCAGAGCTGAAATTTCAGCCATCAGAGTTAGGGTAAGATGATTTTTCCCCCATTTATTACAAGTGAATCATTTGGCAAAGAGATTTTTTAAATGCATAAAGCAATTTAATTTATCTTCAGTAGTTTAAAGTAAAAAGATTTCTAGTCACCTTCTTTTAAAATTAAGGAAAAGAGTCCAAGATGCCAGAGGAGTAGGAGACCTTAATTTCATCTGGTCCCAGGAATTCAGCTAGATAGTTATCAAACCATTATGAACACAACCGGAGATGGAAGGAAAGAATAGCTGCAACTACAAATAGACAAAATCATTTTCCACAAGGTAGGAGGTGCGGAGAAGTGAATCCAAGGCAATATATGGGAAGATAGACAGCGGGACAGAGAGCCTCTGTCAGTGGGCTCCCGGCAAGTGATAGAGCAGTGGAGCACAAAAGTGGAACTTTTAGAAGTGTGCCCCGGTGAGGCATATCACTCAAGCAGCTAAGCAGGAGGTGGAACCCTTGCTGGGACAGTGTGGTCTCAGGATCCTCGGGGTCACAGGAAGACGGGGAGTGCCTGAGTGCGGCAGAGCTCCCAGGTATCAGAGCAGGGAAGCTGGCTGCAGAGACGGAGCCGAGGAGCGGGCTCTCAGCTTGGGGTTGCCATAAACTGTGATCCATGGCACAGTCAGCCCACTCATCTTAGAGAAGGGGCCCAATAAGTAGCAGAACCAGGGAGAGCCCCCTTCCTCCCCCAGGAGGAGTGGCACGGGAGTGTGCTGAAGGAGGCTGCTGGGTTTAGAGATTCCAAATGGGGTATTTTGCCTGAGATAGAAATGCTTGGTCACAGGCCGGGTGAGCACGGAGTGCAGCCAGAGACCAGGGAGAGAGGAGTTATTGACTGCTTTTCTCTGAGGGCTCACAGAAGACTGGGGACCCAAACTTTCAGCTCTGGTGCCAGAGATTGGGAGGCTGCCATTTTCATTCCCTTCCTCTAAACCTGCATGGAAAACCTTCAGGGAACAAAGCCACATAGAGCAAATGGGAGCAGATTACTTAGCCTAGCCCCAGGCAAAGGCAGAGCAATTCCCCATGGGGCAAAGACATTTGAGAATCAATGCAACAGGCCCCTCCCCCAGAAGATGTGTGAGTCTGTGGAGTTTGGTACCAGCAGAGATGGAGATGGATTGACCTGGAGGATTTGTTAAGGGCACCCCCTTAAATGGACATGTTTGCTCTGACCCTCTAGAGAGAACTGGAAAGAGGCCATGGAACAAAAGGCAGCTCACATTAAGCCCATCCCCTCAAAAGGGGTGGGGCAACTCCACCCAGGCAAAGACGCCTGAGAACCTGAGCAGCAGGCCCCTCCCCCTGAAGACAGACTGGAAGAACAGGTGAATGACAAGCTTATTTCCCACAGGACTGTAAAACCTCCAGAGCCAGGGGAAAATAATATAGGGAGCTCCAGGTGTTCCCTCAAGACTTGCTTATACTTCATGCTACAATTTTACATTTCCTTATTAGTTTCTTTTCTTACTCTTCTTTTCTTTAGCCCTGTTCCCATTTCAAATAGATTCATATTTCCCAACCTATGTTTTTAAGTCACTTCTTAACTTTTATTTTCTTTTTCACATATATGTTTTACAGATTTATACCCCATACTAGCCCATTTTTCACTCTATTCAATTTTATCTTGATATATATGTAAGTTCTGATGTCTTTGCTATTTTGGGATATAGTGTCTTCTAACACAGAGACGAAAAATCAAGCAGGAACAGGCAGATCACCCTGTTGTGACCACCTTGAGAGATTATAATCTCTCTATCCAGCCACCTCTTTTTTTTTCTCTTTTATCTTTCTTTTGTATTGTTTCAGATTATCTTGGCTTTGATGGTGTATCTGTGGTAGCTTTTGAACTATTTTGGATTTTTTCATAGGTGCATTTTGCTTGGGTTGGACTCCTTCAACCATCCCTCAACAGAATGACTAGGAGAAGGAAATCCCAACAAAGGAAAGAACCAGGGACAATGGTCTCTGCCACAAACCTAATGGACATGGATATAAGCAAGATGTCAGAGACAGACTTCAGGGTAGCAATTATGAAATCAATACCTAGGCTTCAGAAAAGCATTACCGACAATATAGAATCTCTAAGGGCAGAAATGAGATTGAATCAGGCTGAAATTAAAAATGCTATGAATGAGATGCAGTCTAAACTAGATACTCTAACAACCAGGGTAAATGAGGCAGAAGAATGAATTAGTGATCTAGAAGATAAGCTGATAGAAAGGAACAAAGCTGAGGACGATAAGGACAAACAGCTAGAAGCCCATGAGAACAGATTTAGAGAGATCAATAACACCATGAAATGTTCCAATGTCAGAATTATTAGGATCCCTGAGGGGGTGGAGAGAGAGAGGACTAGAAGATATATTTGAGAAAATCATAGCTGAGAACTTCCCTAATCTGGGGAATGAAACAAACATTCGCATCCAAGAGGAAGAGAGGACCCCTCCCAAGATCAATAAAAATAGACCAACACCCCAGCATATAATTATGAAACTTGCAAATCTTAGAGCCAAGGAAACTATCCTAAGAGCAGTGAGGGAGAAGAGATTTCTTACATACAGAGGGATGAACTCAGAATAACCTCAGACCTGTCCACAGACACCTGGCAAGCCAGAAAGGCCTGGCAAGACATATTCAGGGTACTAAATGAGAAGAACATGCAGCCAAGAACACTTTATCCAGCAAGGCTGTCATTCAGAATGGATGGAGAGAAAAGACCTTCCAGGACCAGCAGAAACTGAAAGAATATGTGACCACCAAGCCAGCCCTGCAAGAAATATTAAGGGGGATTCTACAAAAGAAGAAAGACCCAAAAAGTAATATAGACCAGAAATCTACAGAGACCATTTATAAAAACAGGACTTTACAGGCAATATAATGGCACTAAATTCATATCTGTCAATAGTTACCTTCAACATGAATGGCCTAAATGCTCCCATAAAATGACACAGGGTTGCAGACTCGATAAAAAGACAGGACCCATCCATATGCTGTCTACAAGAGACTCATTTTGAACCTAAAGACACCTCTAGATTGAAAGTGAGGAGATGCCAATGGACCTATCATGCCAACAGACCTCAAAAGAAAGCTGGGGTAGCAATTCTCATATCAGAGAAATTAGATTTTAAACTAAAGACTGTAGTAAGAGGAGGAGAGAAAAGATGGCAGAGGAGTAGGGGACCCTATTCCAACTGGTCCCTGGAAGTGAGCTGGATATCTACCAGACCACTCTGAACACCCACGAATTCAGCCTTAGATGTAAGAAAGTATATCTGGATCTCCACAAACAGAATATCGCAGGTGGTTGGTTTCAAGGTATGAAGTGGGGAGCCGTACTCCGTGGGCAGATATCAGAAGATAAACAGAAGGGGGAGGGAGCTGCCATAAGCGCTTGAGCCGGGAAGGTGAAATAACACCAGGGTCCAAAAGACTCTCGTGTTGGGGACCAGGGGCAGACCCACAGACTGGTAGCAGTGGGGAAAGGACTTTAGGGCAGGCCCCTGGACTACAACCTGGAGTGGTGGGGCCACGCGTGTGAACTGGGAGTGGCTGGCAGTTTTAGAAGCACAAAGGGCAGAGACATGCCCAGACCTGGAGGCAGGAGTGGGGGCACTGCGGAGGGGCGCACAACTCAGGACGCTGCAGTTTATAGCAGCACGGACAGAAATGGAGACAGTGTGATATGAGGAATTCTTAATCTCAGGAAACAAACTGAGGGTTGCTGGAGTGGGGGGTGGGGTGGGAGGGATGGGGTGACTGGGTGATGGACACTGGGGAGGGTATGTGTTCTGGTAAGCGCTGTGAATTGTGCAAGACTGTTGAATCGCAGATCTGTACCTCTGAAACAAATAATGCAATATATGTTAAGAAAGAAAAAAAGAAGAAGAAGAATGTAGCAGGAGGGGAAGAATGAAGGGGGGGAAATCGGAGGGGGAGAAGAACCATGAGAGACGATGGACTCTGAAAAACAAACTGAGGGTTCTAGAGGGGAGAGGGGTGGGAAGATGGGTTAGCCTGGTGATGGGTATTGAGGAGGGCACGTTCTGCATGGAGCACTGGGTGTTATGCACAAACAATGAATCATGGAACACTATATCTAAAACTAATGATGTAATGTATGGGGATTAACATAACAATAAAAAAATTAAAAAAAAAAAAAAAGAAATGGAGACAGTGTGGCCTGGAGAGCTCACTGAAGAACAGACTGAGGTCTCTCTGCTCTGAGGCAGAGGGTTCGAAACAGTCTCTTCTGCTCTGACTCTCAGAAGAGACGTGAAAACTGCCAGGGAAGGCCGCCAGTGAACAAAAGCCCCAAAAAACCGGTTTTCACTGACCCCATCCCCCCCACAGAGGGCAGGGCAACTCTGCCCAAACAAGGTTGCCTGAATAACAGCGTGGCAGGCCCCTCCCCCAGAACAGGCTGGGAAAACAAGAGGCCAGCAACCCTAATATCCCTAGAAAACAGGTGCATCTTGCTTGGGTTCTGGTCAATAATTTGGACTCTATAGATTCCCTCAACCACCCATTTACGGAATGACTAGGAGGAGGAACCCAAAAATAGGAAAGACTCAGAGACTGTGACTTCTGCCACAGATTTACAAATGGATGCAGATAAAACCAAGATGTCGGAAATGGAATTCAGGGTAGCAGTTGTGAAGACAATAGCTAGAATGGAGAAATCAATTAATGGCAACATAGAATCTCTAAGGGCAGAAATGAACACTGAACTGGCAGAACTTAAAAATGCTATCAATGAGATCCAATCTAATCTAGATAATTTAACAGCTAGGGTAAGTGAGGCAGAAGAACAAATAAGTGACCTGGAAGACAATTTAATAGATAAAACGGGAAAAGAGGAAGACAGGGAGAAACAGCTCAGAATCTATGAAAACAGAATTAGAGAAACAAATGATGCCATGAAATGTTCCAATGTCAGAATTGTTGGGATCCCTGAGGGGGTGGAGAGAGAGAGAGGACCAGAAGATATATGTGAGCAAATTGTAGCTGAGAACTTCCCTAATCTGGGGAATGAAATAAACATTCGTGTCCTAGAAGCAGACAGGACCCCTCCCAAGATCAAGGACAACAGGCCAACACCCTGACATGTAATAGTAAAACTCATAAATCTTAGAACCAAGGAAACCATCTTAAGGGCAGTTAGGTGGAAGAGATTCCCTACGTACAGAGGGAGGAACATCAGAATAACGTCAGACCTATCCACAGAGACCTGGCAAGCCAGAAAGGCCTGGCAAGACATATTCAGGGTACTAAACGAGAAGAACATGCAGCCAAGAATACTTTATCCGGCAAGGCTGTCATTTAGAATGGATGGAGAGATGCAGAGCTTCTACGACTGGCAGAAACTGAAAGAATATGTGACCACTAAGCCGGCCCTGCAAGAAATATTAAGGGGGGTTTTATAAAAGGAGAAAGACCCCAAGAGTGATATACAACAGAAATTTACAGGGACAATCTATAGAAACAAGGACTTCACAGGCAACATGATGACAATTAATTCATATCTTTCAATAATCACTCTCAACGTGAATGGCCTAAATGCTCCCATAAAATGGCACAAGGTTGCAGATTGTATAAAAAGAAAGGACCCATCCATATGCTGTCGACAAGAAACTCATTTTGAACCTAAAGATACATCCAGACTGAAAGTGAAGGGATGGAGATCCATCTTCCATGCCAGCAGACCTCAAAAGAAAGCTGGGGTAGCAATTCTTATATCAGACAAATTAGATTTTAAACTAAAGTCTGTAATTAGAGACACAGAAGGACACTCTATCATTCTTAAAGGGTCTATCCAACAAGAAGATCTAACAATTGTAAATATCTATGCCTCCAACATGGGAGCAGCCATCTACATAAGCCAACTGTTAACCAAAATAGTCATATTGATAACAATACGTTAATTGTAGGAGACCTCAACACTCCTCTCTCAGCAATAGACAGATCATCTAAGCAGAAAATCAACAAGGAAACAAGAGCTTTGAATGATACACTGGACCAGATGGACCTCATAGATATTTACAGAACATCCCACCCTAAAACAACAGAATACTCATTCTTCTCAAGCGCACATGGAACTGTCTCCAGAATAGACCACATACTGGGTCACAAATCAGGTCTCAACCGATACCAAAAGATTGAGATTATTCCCTGCATATTCTCAGACCATAATGCTTTAAAACTGGAACACAATCACAAGAAAAAATTTGGAAGAAATTAAAACACTTGGAAGCTAAAGACCACTCTACTCAAGAATGTTCGAGTCAGCCAGGAAATCAAAGAACTTAATTCATGGAAATCAATGAGAACGAAAACACATCGGTCCAAAACCTATGGGATACTGCAAAGGCGGCAGCAATTCAGTAATGCGGCAGGATACAAAATCAATGCACAGAAATCAGTTGCTTTCTTATACACTAACAACGCAACTGTAGAAAGAGAAATTAGAGAAATGATTCCATTTACCATAGCACCAAAAACCATAAAATACCTCGGAATAAACCTAACCAAAGAGGTAAAGGATCTATACTCTAGGAACTACAGAATCCTCATGAAAGAAACTGAAGAAGACAGAAAAAGATGGAAAAATATTCCATGCTCATGGGTTGGAAAAATAAACATTGTTAAAATGTCTATGCTACCCAGAGCAATCTATACCTTCAATGCCATCCTAATCAAAATTCCAGTGACATTTTAAAAAATGCTGGAACAAACAATCCTAAAATGTGTAAGGAATCAGAAAAGACCCCGAATTGCCAAGGAAATGTTGAAAAAGAAAAACAAAGCTGGGGGCATCATGTTGCCTGATTTCAAGCTATATTACAAAACTGTGATCACCAAGACAGCATGGTACTGGCACAAAAACAGACATATAGACCAATGGGACAGAATAGAGAACCCAGATATGGACCCTCAACTCTATGGTCAAATAATCTTTGACAAAGCAGGAAAAAATATGCAATGGAAAAAAGACAGTCTCTTCAATAAATGGTGCTGGGAAAATTGGACAGCCACATGCAGAAGAATGAAACTCGACCATTCTCTAACACCATACACAAATATAAACTCAAAGTGGATGAAAGACCTCAATGTGAGACAGGAATCCATCAAAATCCTAGAGGAGAACATACGCAATTACCTCTTTGACATCGGCCACAGCAACTTCTTTCAAGATACATCTCCAAAGGCTAGTGAAACAAAAGCAAAAATGAACTTTTGGGGCTTCATCAAGATAAAAAGCTTCTGCACAGCAAAGGAAATAGTCAACAAAACAAAGAGGCAACCCACAGAATGGGAGAAGATATTTGCAAAGGACACTACAGGTAAAGGGCTGGTATCCAAGATCTATAAAGAACTTCTCAAACTCAACACCCAAAAAACAAATAATCAAGTCAAAAAATGGGAACAAGACATGAACAGACACTTCTCCGAAGAAGACATAAAATGGCTAACAGACACATGAAAAAAATGTTCATCATTAGCCATCAGGGAAATTCAAATCAAAACCACACTGAGATACCACCTTACACCAGTTAGAATGGCAGAAATTGACAAGGCAAGAAACAACAAATGTTGGAGAGGTTGTGAAGAAAGGGGAACCCTCTTACACTGTTGGTGGGAATGCAAGCTGGTGCAGCCACTCTGGAAAACAGTATGCAGGTGCCTCAAAAAGTTGAAAATAGAGCTACCCTATGACCCAGCAATTGCACTACTGGGTATTTACCCCAAAGATACAGATGTAGGGAAAAGAAGGGGCACATGCATCCCAATGTTTATAGCAGCAATGTCCACAATAGCCAAACTATGGAAGGAGTCAAGATGCCCTTCAACAGATGAATGGATAAAGAAGATGTGGTTCATATATACAATGGAATATTACTCAGTCATCAGAAAGGATGAATACCCAACTTTTACATCAACATGGATGGGACTGGAGGGGATTATGCTAAGTGAAATAAGTCAATCAGAGAAAGACAATTATCATATGGTTTCACTCATATGTGGAACATAAGGAATAGCGTGGAGGACCACAGGGGAAGGGAGGGAAAACTGAATTGGAAGAAATCAGAGAGGAAGTCGAACCATGAGAGACTCTGGACTCCGGGAAACAAACTGAGAGTTCCAGAGGGGAGGGGGGTGGGGGGATGGGGTACCCGGGTGATGGACATTAAGGAGGGCACGTGTTGTGATGAGCACTGTGTGTTATACGCAACTAATGAATCTTTGAACACTACATTGAAAAGTAATGATGTATTATATGCTGGCTAATTGAACATAATAATAATAATAAATAATTTAAAAAATAAAATAAATAAAATTAAGGGAAAGAAACAATTTAGATCAATAAATACAAAAAGTTTTAAATTTTCTGAATTTTCAACCAGCTACAATAAACACGAATTATTTTATTAGAAAATAGAACTGTTACAAAAATTAAAAATAAATAAGTTGCTGCTACAAAACTGCAACATAATATATAGTTTACTAGTTCTATTATAGTCAGAAAGATAGGAGTGGGTGATAATGGTGATATGGGTTAAAGTAAACAGAACAAAGATGCGTAAAAAAAGATATGAGGGAAAGGAGACTGAGGGAGAGTAAGAAGAGAAAAAGAAACACAGAAAAAGTGCTTTATTAAATGAGTTAGTTATATGAGGTCACCAAAAGGAACATATCCTCTGACTGAGGTTCTATAATGAGAACCACCTCATTTGGATGATTTCATTGTCCTGGTGTCTTCAAGCCACGGGTAAAGTAGATGCTCACATTCTCTGTAAAATGCACCATCAGCAAGATTTCGCTGTCCCACCCTGGACCAGAGGCATCGTGGAGTGATGGTCTTCACCCTGAATGGAGGAGTGCTCACTCCCACTTGTCCACACCTGGATGGCAGGGAGCCAAAATGCTGGCATCTGGCAGCCCATGTCTATCACTACCAAAAAGGCTCAAAGACAATGGTCAACTCAGGCTTTTCTTCTTGAAGTGTTTCTAATGCACATTTTGTATCATAATTGAAATACATTTCACACAACCTGTAAGAGCAAATTGACAGCCTTATGTTATATTCTTCAAAGAACACTCTCAGCGTTTTTGCTTTAAAAATCTCACCTCCTTACTTCCCTTAATCTAACACACTTCTAAGCTCTCCAATGCTACACTTCATGCCTAATGTTTTTCTGTTATATTTTCAACCTTCAAGTTTGGAAATGTTTTAACATGTAAATTTAGAGAGAATGGTAATCAATCCCTATGCCTATTACCCAAATTTGACAATTAATAACCCATGCCCAGGGACGCCTGCGTGGCTCAGTCAGTTAAGCGTCTGCCTTCAGCTCAGGTCATGATCCCAGGGTCCTGGGATCGAGTCCCATGTCATCAGGCTCCCTGCTCAGCAGGGAATCTGCTTCTCCCTCTCCCTCTGCCCCCCTCCCCTGCTCATGCTCTCTTGTTCTTGCTCATTCTTTCAATCTTTCTCTCTCAAATAAATAAAATCTTTTAAAAAAATAAATTAAAAAAATAACTCATGGCCAATCTCGTTTCGTCTATCACCCACCTACTCTTCACATCAATGGATTATTACAAACACAGCATTGCATGCATCTATAAACACAACCACAATGCCATTATCACACCTAAAAAAGTTAACAGTGATTCCTTAATATCAACATATGTCCAGTATTTAAATTTCCTCAACAGGCTGATACATTTTTTATATGAGGTTTATTTAATCAGAAGCCATATAAAGTTTACACATTGCAACTGTTTGTATGCCTGTCAAGTCTTCTTTGATATATAATTTCTTCCCTCTTGTCTCTTTTTTTTCTTAAGTTTCCCTTGCAACTTAGCTAAGAAATCATACCATTTGTCCTGCACCATTTTTAACAATCTTGATTTGGTTGTGTTATGGATTGAATGTTTGTGTTTCTTCAAAATCCATGCATTGAAGCCCTAATCCTCCATGTAATGGTATTTGAAATGGAGCATTTGGGATATAATTAGGGTTAAATGAGGTCACGGGGGTGGGTCATCACGATGGGATCAGTGCCCTTATGGTAAGAGATGCCAGGGCACACACTGTCTCACACCTCTGTCTCTCTCTTCCATGTAGGGACACGGGAAGAAGGCAGCCATCTGCAAGCCTGGACGAAAGCTCTCACCAGAACCTGAATCAGTTGGCACTGTGATGTTAGACTTCCCATATTCAAATCTGTGAGCAATAAATGTCTGTTGCTTAAGGCACCCTGAGCTAATGAGACAGGTGGATTGCATCCAGAGGTTCCTCAGTCTGTTTGAAGCCTGTCCCTCATCTGCAGAGCGTCCCTCAGGGCTGGGTCAGGGACTCCACATACAGTAATGTCTCAGCTTCATCCTGGCCTACCCTTGCCTTTGTCCTTCTATTTCTCTTCACTCTGAGAATGTTGGCTTTTCCTGCAGCACCGGTGCTCTACTGTGTCTGCATAAGGATGCAAAATTCTGTTTATTCAAACCTGCATTCTAGCCGGTTCTCAGCCTTGAGGTCATGAACTAGAACAGAAGCCCCAGGACTAATAGAATTTATATTATTTGGGTAAGATATAGATAATAAATAAACAAGAAAGTGATATAGCAGATATGTATGATGATGATCACACTATGGTGTAAAATAAGCAGAAAAGGGGGGCAAATATGCTAAACTGCTATTTTCAGTAGGATGGTCAGAGACAGACACACAGAAGAAGACCTCTAAGCAGAGGATTAAGGATACATGGGAACAAGACACATGACTATCAAAGGGGAGAGAGGTCCAGGCAGAGGGAACAGGAAATGCCAAGTTGTGGAGGTGACCGTATTTTTGCAAAACTGCAAGAAGATCAGTGTGTGTGGAGCATAAGGAACATGGATTAGGAGACAATGAATTTGCAGAAGCAGCAGGGGCCAGACCACAGGCAGCCTCAGGCACTGCCATGGGTTTGTGGATCTTACTTTGAATGCGATAGGAAATCACTAGAGCATGAGGGTAGGAATGATATGATCACTTGCTCCTGTTTTAGCTACAACCTCCATCTGCCATGGTCAGGATAATAATAGATGCAGAGTTGCCTGGCAGATGCCACCAGAACAATCCAGACAAGACGGAACGGTGGTTTTGAACCAGGGTAGGAGTCATGAAGCCAGAAGTCAGGAAGAGGTCAACAAGCAGGCATGTTATGGAAGCAGAGCTAACAAGAAATGCCAACAAGTTGGACGTGTGCATAAGAAAAAATAGGTGTCAAAGATGATTTAGAGTGTTTTTTTGTTGTTTTTGGCCTGAGCAAATCTCACTAAGCAACCACTGACAAAGATGAGGAAGAAGCAGATTTTAGGCAGAGGGGGTAATACAGGTTTGGATTTGGACATGTAAAATTTAGCACATTTATTAAACATACAAATGGAAAGGTCAGACTAGCATTTGGACATGGAATTTATGCAGGTATAAATTGGCTGGCACAGCATATATATGGTAAAGCCAGAACACTGGATGCTGTCAACACAGGATAAAGTATAGAGAAGAAAAATTAGCTCAATGATTGAGTCCAGGGGATTCAGCATGTGCAAGTCAGGATGATAAAAAGAATCCACAAAGGAGACTGAGCAGAAATAGCAAATGAAGGAGAAGAAAATCCAGTGTGGAGAAGGTGTGGCCCCTAAAGCCAAGTGAGGGAAAGTTCTTTTGTGGAGAATGATTTTCAGGGCTGACAAAGGTACAGGACTCATTGGGAAGCTCTTACTGGAAAGGTAATGAATACCAGGGGATATCACTAATAATGAAACTCAACACAATGCACACAAGCTGGCTTATGGAATTTCTAATCTTGATGCTTCTGGAACTCTCTTTTCCCATTTAGAAATCCTAAGAACACCCCACTGTGCAAAGACCTTTGCGGCTAAGAGGAACCATGGGCTGCTCTAGGTCTACAAAGTACGTATGGTCCCTTGCAGGGCCATCTACTTCTATTTGGCCACTTTCATTGGGACTTGGGTTTCTTTCGGGAATATGAATGGAAATTCTTTTCACACCCAACTGAACCTTAATTATTCTAACTGTCTGGATGAATTTAAATATGTGGTTTGTGACTCATAAGAAAGTCTGCCCAACCTCAGGCTGAATACAAATGAAGCCACCTGGGTTTTGACAACTGGTCAACTTGTCCTTAGTTCTCTGAACCCTACCATGTAAATCTGTGCAGAGCACACTTACTTCAGGCTTTTTAGGAGGCAGCCCTGCTGTTTTAGCACTTCACAGAGCAGCATGACCCCTAGATCACCCAGGTCATTACTACCCAGGCTCAGCTCCCGCAGGCTCTTGTTGGAGGTCAGAAGTGTGGAAAGATCCCAGCAACAGTGTGAGGTGAGGCCACAGCCATCTAATCTGCAAGAAAGAGGGTGATTTAAAGAAAATGCCCCCTTAACTATCCCCCAGTTCCCCCAGATCTCAGGCTGCAATGTTTCAAATGCACAAAAAGCACAGGATTAATGAATTTAGAACAACTGTATGTGCCCATGGTTATTCTTCTCCCCTTTTCAGATGAAAGTATTTTTTTCCAGTCTACTGGATTGTGCAGATCAAATTAGTAATAGTAGTTTGTGAATTGATTTTTCCCAAATTCTATGCCTCTCTCCAAATTTCCCTAAAACACAAGTGCCATATCACCCTATTCTTTTGTGGTGAAAGGAAATCCAGTATTTACCTTTACACCACCAAGAAGTAGAACCCCTCCAAGTCCCATGATCCTGTAATAAACCAAACCTTAGCAGAACACCATCCCTTCTCAGATAAAAATCATCCCATCATCATTTCCCCCACCTTAGCCACCATGTATCCCCCTCATTGTAATTAGCTAAGGGACTTACTCCAATATCTGAAGCTTGCAGTTGGGGTGCAAGAGGCCCTCACAGAGCAGCTTCACCCCCGTGTCTCCAAGAGCATTGCCCCGTAGGTAAAGGTGTGTGAGCTTCTGGTTAGTGCTGAGCACTGAGGACAGAGCTGGACAGCAACCTGATGTAAGGCCAGAATTCATCAACCTGGAGAAGGAACAAGGAAACGAGGCCTCCATGTTCAGCCTTTCTTGAACATTGCACAGCTATCTTAGCAAGGGAATCTCATCTTATCTAAAAAGTGCATCCTTGGGGTGCTTGGGTGGCTCAGTTGGTGAAATGTCTGCCTTTGGCTTAGGTTGTGGTCCCAGGGTCCTGTGATCGAGCCCCACGTCGGGCTCCCTAGGGGCTCAGTGAGGAGTCTGATTCTCCCTCTCTCTGCCCCCAGCCCAAGCTGGTTCTCTCCCTCTCTCTCTCTCTCAAATAAATGAAGTCTTAGGAAAAAAAAAAAAAAACAGCTGCATCCTTCTCCTTCAAGGTCAGGAGCCAGCATCTTGGATACTATCTGAGGAGAGCATGACTCCTTGTCTCTGGACCCATAAGAGAGATGAATAGTCATCAGAGCAGATGCTTTGCTGGGACTGGTGGAAGAGACAGAGCAAAAGCAAACTGATCCAGACTCCTTCCACATTCTTCTTCCTTCTTACACATATTCCCTCTGCCATCCATGCTGCTTTTTTTTTTTAAGACTTTATTTATTTGACAGAGAGAGACACAGCGAGAGAGGGAACACAAGCAGGGGGAGTGGGAGAGGGAGAAGCAGGCTCTCCGTGGAGCAGTGTCACGCATGCTTCCTAACACCACATCTTCCAGAAATACATCCCAGATTATACTTCACTAATAATTCCGACAACACTGCAAAGACTTGCCTTACTGGATTCTCACATTAACTGAGCAAGGTGGTAGTGCAGCTGTAACTATTATGTATCTTTTGCAGGTTAGAAATCTGAGGTTTATCAAATCCTGTGTTTCTCTTAAGGTCAAAGAGCAAGTGTTGAGTGGGGAGGGACCTGGACTTAAGCCTTATAGGGCCATCTCTCCTCTGTGGCCCTTCTATCCATATCACTCTTCCTTCTGCACTGGAAGGGGGCTCTCAGAGCATAGAGCTCTAGATTTGCATTATACTCAGTGGGACTAAGATGTTTGGTGTGCTGCACTTGGGTCAAGTTGAATATATTCTCTTACCCAACAGAAGCATGAGGGCTTTGGGGTAGAGAGCTGCATTCCTCTAGCATAGAAGCTCAGAGTGGGGAATACAGTACACAGAAAGCCACATATGCTAGGTCTTCAACAAAACCTTGACTTAACAACATCTCATGCAATCACATTCCTTCCTGCCAGAATCCTAAACAATAACATGTTTTTAAGCTCCGAGATGTCTTAGAATCAGGAAAAATAGAAACATAGAAAGTAGCACCAGCAGGTGATCAAAAGAAACACAAATACTTATCTACCTACTGGTTTCCATCTCACCAGTCAAGGATGAATCATAATAAAAAAAATTGAATATGCAAGACAAACAGGGGAATAAAGCCCAAGATGGATGAGTAAAAAAAACAAGGCAAGGCTTCTAGTAAGAACTTTATTTCTAGCTGAGCATAATCTCATTAGATGGTCCTTAATTAACATGCAGAAGGTATTTGCAAGATTATTAGCTGTTATTAGCTGTTTGTGTTGTCTTGAAATCATATGTTGAAATCTTAACTAGCATTGTGCTGGTAGGAGGTGCAGCCATTAAGAGGTAATTAGATCTGGAGGGTGGAGTCTTCATGATAGAATTAGTGCCCTGATAAAACAGACCCCAAAGACTTCCCTTGTCCCTATTGCCATGTGAGGACACAACAAGAAGGTGGCTGTTGGAAAGCCCAAAACCAGGTGATCTAAGGCACCTTGATCTTGGGCTTCCAGCCTCCAGAACTATGAGACATGTTTGTCGTTTGAGTCACCCAGACGATAGTATTTTTGTTGCAGCAGCCTGAACAGACTAGATGAAGATGAAGAACAGCAAAGATGAAGACCATTCCAGAAGATTGAAGATAGTCATCCAAAAGGAAAGGAAAAAAAAAATATTTTGTGAGTTACAAAATGGCAAGCTTTGCCATCATTTCCCGAAAAGGACTAGAGGGATTATGAACAGATGTTTTACTAGCAAGGCAGCATGAAATGGCAGCACTTACAAGCACAAGGTGGTTTTGTTAAGAATAAGTCACATCTCAATTATCAAACTTAATTACCATTGAGACTGAGTGATGGGTGCATTGAGTGCATAATGAAGTGTTTAGGCAATCAAACAACCAAGTTCTACCAGCCAATCCACTTGATTAGAGGGATGTAACCAAGATCACACATCTTGGTCTCAACCAATCCATTTACCCAGTTCTACATTCACTGAGCAGATATCTTGCCATGTACTATATTGTTAAATTATTGTGTCAGAAGGAAAGATGGCAGAGGAGTAGGAGACCCTATTTCAACTGGTCCCCAGAATTGAGCTGGATATCTACCAGACCACTCTGAGCACCCATGAAACCAGCCTGAGATGTAAGAAGATCTGGATCTCTACAAACAGAATATCGCAGGCGGTTGGTTTTGAGATATGAAGCAGGGAGCCCTGATTCCATGGGGCAGATATCAGAAGATAAACAGCAGCGAGAGGGAGCCTGTCCGTGGGGATCCTACACCGCCGGTGAGCAACAGCCTCGCGCGCTGGGGTCGGGGCACAGACTGGCAGACCGGTAGCTGTGGGGAAAGGACTTTAGGGCAGCCCCCAGGGCGGAAACCCGGAGCGGTGGGGTCACGCATGGGACTGGGAGCAGCTGGCGGTTTTAGAAGCACAAAGGGCAGAGCCGCGCTCCGACCTGGAGGCAGGACTGGGAGCGCTGCGGAAGGGCGCACAACCCAGGACACTGCAGTTTATAGCAGCACGGACAGAAACAGAGGAAGTGTGGCCTGGAGAGCTCACTGAAGAACAGACTGTGGTCTTTCTGCTCTGAGGCAGAGGGCTGGAAATGGTCTCTTCTGCTCTGACTCACAGAAGAGACAGGTAAAGCCGCCAGAGAACAAAAGCCCCCAAAACTGATCCCTGCTGAGCCCATCCCCCACCACAGGGGGGCAGGGCAACTCCGCCCAAACAGGGTTGCATGAGTAACAGTGCAGCAGGCCCCTCCCCCAGAAGACAGGCTGGGAAAACAAGAGGGCAGCAACCCTAAGGTCCCTAGAAAACAGGTGCATCTTGCTTGAATTCTGGTCAATAATTTGGACTCTATAAATTCCCTCAAACACCCATCAACAGAATGACTAGGAGGAGGAGCCCCCAAAATAGAAAAGACTCAGAGATTATGACTTATGCTGCAGATTTACAAATGGATGCAGATATAACCAAGATGTCGGAGATGGAATTCAGGCTAGCAACTGTGAAGACAATGGCTAGAATGGAGAAATCAATTAATGGCAACATAGAGTCTCTAAGGGCAAAAATGAAAGCTGAATTGCCAGAACTTAAAAATGCTATCAATGAGATCCAATCCAATCTAGATAATCTAACAGCTAGGGTAAGTGAGACAGAAGAACGAATAAGCGACCTGGAAGACAATATAATAGATAAAAAGGGAAAAGAGGAGGCTAGGGAAAAACAACTCAGAATCCATGAAAATAGAATCAGAGAAATAAGTGACACCATGAAGCGTTCCAATGTCAGAATAATTGGAATCCTGGAGGGAGTGGAGAGAGAGAGAGGACTAGAAGATATATTTGAGCAAATCGTAGCTGAGAACTTCCCTAATCTAGGGAATGAAACAAACATTCGCATCCTAGAGATAGAGAGGACCCCTCCCAAGATAAAGGAAAACAGGCCAACACCCCGAAATGTAGTAGTAAAACTTGCAAATCTTAGAACCAAGGAAACCATCTTAAGGGCAGTTGGGGGAAGAGATTCCTTACGTACAAAGGGAGGAACATCAGAATAACGTCAGACCTATCCACAGAGACCTGGCAAGCCAGAAAGGCCTGGCAAGACATATTCAGGGTACTAATGAGAAGAACGGGCAGCGAAAAATACTTTATCTGGCAAGGCTGTCATTTAGAATGGATGGAGAGATGCAGAGCTTCCACGACCAGCAGAAACTGAAAGAATATGTGACCACTAAGCTGGCCCTGCAAGAAATATGAAGGGGGGTTCAATAAAAGGAGAAAGACCCCAAGAGTGAGATACAACAGAAATTTACAGGGACAATCTATAAAAACAACGTCTTCACAGGAAACATGATGACAATTAATTCATATCTTTCAATAATCACTCTCAACGTGAATGGCCTAAATGCTCCCATAAAACGGCACAAGGTTGCAGATTGGATAAAAAGAAAGGACCCATCCATATGCTGCCTACAAGAGACTCATTTTGAACCTAAAGATACATCCAGACTGAAAGTGAAGGGATGGAGATCCATCTTCCATGCCAGCAGACCTCAAAAGAAAGCTGGGGTAACAATTCTTATATCAGACAAATTAGATTTCAAACTAAAGTCTGTAATAAGAAACACAGAAGGACACTATATCATTCTGAAAAAGTCTGTCCAACAAGAAGATCTAACAATTGTAAATATCTATGCCCCCAACATGGGAGCAGCCATCTACATAAGCCAACTGTTAACCAAAATAAAGAGTCGTATTAATAACAATACGTTAATTGTAGGAGACCTCAATACTCCACTCTCAGCAATGGACAGATCATCTAAGCAGAAAATCAACAGGGAAACAAGAGCTTTGAATGATACACTGGACCAGATGGACCTCATCGATATTTACAGAACATTCCACCCTAAAACAACAGAATAGTCATTCTTCTCAAGCGCACATGGAACTGTCTCCAGAATAGACCACATACTGGGTCACAAATCAGGTCTCAACCGATACCAAAAGATTGAGATTATTCCCTGCATATTCTCAGACCACAATGCTTTAAAACTGGAACTCAATCACAAGAAAAAATTTGGCAGAAATTCAAACACTTGGAAGCTAAAGACCACTCTGCTCCAGAATGTTTGGGTCAACCAGGATATCAAAGAAGAACTTAAACAATTCATGGAAATCAATGAGAACGAAAATACATTGGTCCAAAACCTATGGGATACTGCAAAGGCGGTCCTAAGGGGAAATACATAGCCATCCAAGCCTCACTCAAAAAAATAAAAAAATCCCGAATTCACCAACTAACTCTACACCTTAAAGAACTAAAGAAAAAGCAACAAATGATGCCTAAGCCATGCATTAGAAGAGAAATAATTAAAATTAGAGCAGAAATCAATGAACTAGAAACCAGAAACACAGTAGATCAGATCAATGAAACTAGAAGTTGGTTCTTTGAATGAATTACTAAGATCGATAAACCACTGGCCAGACTTATCCAAAAGAAAAGAGAAAGGACCCAAATTAATAAAATTATGAATGAAAGGGGAGATATCATGACTAACACCAAGGAAATAGAAACAATTATTAGAAATTATTATCAACAACTATATGCCAATAAACTGAGCAATCTGCATGAAATGGAGGCCTTCCTGGAAACCTATAAGCTGCCAAGACTGAAAAAGGAAGAAATTGACAGCCTGAATAGGCCAAAAACCAGTGACGAGATGGAAGCAGTGATCCATAACCTCCCAAAAAACAAGAGTCCAGGGCCTGATGGATTCCCTGGGGAATTCTACCAAACATTCAAAGAAGAAATAATACCTATTCTACTGAAGCTGTTTCAAAAAATAGAAAGAGAAGGAAAACTTCCAAACTCATTCTATGAGGCCAGCATTACCTTAATCCCCAAACCAGACAAAGACCCCATCAAAAAGGAGAAGTTCAGACCGTTATCCCTGATGAATATGGATCCCAAAATCCTCAACAAAATCCTAATAGGATCCAACAATACATTAAAAGGATCATCCACCACGACCAAGTGGGATTTATCCCCGAGATGCAAGGGTGGTTCAACATTTGCAAATCAATCAATGTGATAGAACACATTAGTAAGAGGAGAGAGAAGAACCATATGGTCCTCTCAATTGATGCAGAACCAGCATTTGACAAAATACAACATTCTTTCCTGATTAAAACTCTTCAGAGTATAGGGATAGAGGGAACATTCCTCAAGCTCATAAAATCCATCTATGAAAAACCCACAGCGAATATCATCCTCAATGGGGAAAAGCTGAGAGCCTTTCCCTTGAGATCAGGAACATGTCAAGGATGCCCACTCTTGCCACTATTGTTCAACATAGTACTAGAAGTCCTAGCAACAGCAATCAGACAACAAAAAGAAATAAAAGGTATTCAAACTGGCAAAGAAGAAGTCAAACTCTCTCTTTTCGCAGATGACATGATACTTTAGGTGGAAAAACCAAAAGACTCCACCCCTAAATTACTAGAACGCATACAGCAATGCAGTAATGTGGCAGGATACAAAATCAATACACAGAAATCAGTTGCTTTCTTATACACTAACAACGCAATTGTAGAAAGAGAAATTAGAGAAATGATTCCATTTACCATAGCACCAAAAACCATAAAATACCTCAGAATAAACCTAACCAAAGAGGTAAAGGATCTATACTCTAGGAACTACAGAATCCTCATGAAAGAAACTGAAGAAGACACAAAAAGATGGAAAAATATTCCATGCTCATGGATCAGAAGAATAAACATTGTTAAAATGTCTATGCTACCCAGAGCAATCTATACCTTCAATGCCATCCCAATCAAAATCCCAATGACATTTTTCAAAGTGCTGGAACAAACAATCCCCGAATCGCCAAGGAAATGTTGACAAAGAAAAACAAAGCTGGGGGCATCACGTTGCCCGATTTCAAGCTATATTACAAAGCTGTGATCACCAAGACAGCATGGTACTGGCACAAAAACAGACATATAGACCAATGGGACAGAATAGAGAACCCAGATATGGACCCTCAACTCTATGGTCAAATAATCTTTGACAAAGCAGGAAAAAACATGCAATGGAAAAAAGACAGTCTCTTCAATAAATGGTGCTGGGAAAATTGGACAGCCACATGCAGAAGAATGAAACTCCACCATTCTCTAACACCATACACAAATATAAACTCAAAGTGGATGAAAGACCTCAATGTGAGACAGGAATCTATCAAAATCCTAGGGGAGAACATAGGGAGTAACCTCTTTGACATCGGCCACAGCAACTTCTTTCAAGATATATCTCCAAAAGCTAGTGAAACAAAAGCAAAAATGAACTTTTGGGACTTCATCAAGATAAAAAGCTACTGTACAGCAAAGGAAACAGTCAACAAAACAAAGAGGCAACCCACAGAATGGGAGAAGATATTTGCAAATGACACTACAGATAAAGGGCTGGTATCCAAGTTCTATAAAGAACTTCTCAAACTCAACACCCAATCAAGTCAAAAAGTGGGCAGAAGATATGAAAAGACACTTCTCTGAAGAAGACATACAAATGGCTAACAGACACATGAAAAAATGTTCATCATCACTAGCCATCAGGGAAATTCAAATCAAAACCACATTGAGATACCACCTTCCACCAGTTAGAATGGCAAAAATGGACAGGGCCAGAAACAACAAATGTTGGAGAGGTTGTGGAGAAAGGGGAACCCTCTTACACTGTTGGTGGGAATGCAAGGTGGTTACAGGCACTTTGGAAAACCGTGTGGAGGTTCCTCAAAAAATTAAAAATAGAGATACCTTATGACCCAGCAATTGCAGTACTGGGTATTTACCCCGAAGACACAGATGTAGTGAAAAGAAGGGCCATATGCACCCCAATGTTCATAGCAGCAATGTCCGCAATAGCCAAACTGTGGAAAGAGCCGAGTTGCCCTTCAACAGATGACTGGATAAAGAAGACGTGGTCCATATATACAATGGAATATTACTCAGCCATCAGAAAGGATGAATACCCAACTTTTACATCAACATGGATGGGACTGGAGGAGATTATGCTAAGTGAAATAAGTCAAGCAGAGACAGACAGTTATCATATGGTTTCACTTATTTGTAGAACATAAGGAATTGCACGGAGGACATTAGGAGAAGGAAGGGAAAAATGAGGGGGGGTGAAATTTGAGGAGAGATGAACCATGAGAGACTATGGACTCTGAGAGACAAACAGGGTTTTAGAGGGGAGAGGGGAGGGGGGATTGGTTAGCCCGGTGATGGGTATTAAGGAGGGCACGTACTGCATGGAGCACTGGGTGTTATACGAAAACAGTGGATCGTGGACCACCACATCAAAAACTAATGATGTATTGTATGGTGACATAACATAATAAAATTTAAAAAAATTATTGTGGGTTTTTTTTTATTTATTTACTAATGATATACCTTATGTTATAAAAATGTGTCACAAAGAAAATTGAGGAAGAAGATTTAATATTCATCGAGTGTTTACTATATGGTTGGCTGAAATAATGACTTAAAATAGGATTATCTCATAGAATTACTACAAAACCAAGATTTAGGTATTGTTTTGTCCTTCTTTTTAAATGGAAAAGCTGAGAATCAGGGAAATTACTTGAAAAATAAGAAGGAGCTTCCTAGATGGACTATGAGGGCGGGAGAGTATTTTGCATACCAGGCAAAAGGAAAGTGGTAAGCAAGGGAAGGAAGAGTAAAAGAGGTCACATTCTTAGGACTAAAAACTTATTCAATATGACTCAGAATGGAGTGAAGGGTGTGGCAGAAGCAATGACCTAGAGCTGATCAGGGACAGCTTTGTGTACTATGCTAAGACACAGCAACTACACTCTGACTTCAAAGAACTTTTGAAGTTTGTGTGTGTGTGTGTGTGTGTGTTTTAATTTGACAGAGAGAGACAGCTAGAGAGGGAACACAAGCAGGGGGAGTGGGAGAGGGAGAAGCAGGCTTCCCGCTGAGCAGGGAGCCCGATGTGGGGCTCGATCCCAGGACCCTGAGATCATGACCTGATCTGAAGGCAGACGCTTAATTGACTGAGCCACGCAGGTGCCCCCTTTTGAAGTTTTTTGAGAAAAAGCTCAATGTTTTCAAATCTGCATTTTAGAAAACTCCTCTGGTGTTTTGCAAAAGAAGCAAGGGGGTAGAGGGAACTGAAAGTAAAGACAATCTAGGATTTTCCTCTATTTACGGGCTAATCATCTTCCTGGAAAGTCCCATTATCAACAAGGCAGTAATAAAGAAAGGGCAAGAGGGGACAAAGGATGAGGGTGGAGAGTAAGTTATAAGAATTAAAGAATTTTAAAAAAATTAAAAAATAAAATAAAATAAAATACGATCACCAAATGCTAAAAAAAAAAAAAAAAAAAAAGAATTAAAGAATTTTGCAAATGCTCACTGTGTGGCACTTACATAATATGGAGGGGGGGGTGGAGTGCAAAATGCAACCAAAAATAGAGGCCTAAAGTTCAGGACATTTGGCCATACCTAACAAAATATAAAATGCCTAAAATTGTTACTTCATTAATTACATTTATAGGTATCCATCTCAAAAGAAATATCCACACAAAAATAAAGTTATATATACAAAATATGTTTTTTCATAGCACTTGTAATATTAAGAAAGGAGAAATTCATCTAAAGGCTTATCATTCTGTGAGAACATAAATAAATTACTGTAAAGCATACTATGTAATATTACGCCCAAATCTGTAGATCTGTATATACCAGCATGGTAATAAATTCATGATAAAAATAAGAAGAAATCATAAGACTCCACAAAAAATTGCTAGAACTGATACACAAATTTAGTGAAGTCACGGTATACAAGATCAATGTACAGAAGTCTGTTGCATTTCTATACATCAATAATGAAGTAGCAGAAAAAGAAATCAAGGAATTGATCCCATTTATAATTGCACCAAAAACAATAAGATACCTAGGAATAAACCTAACCAAGGATGTAAAAAATCTGTACTCTGAAAACTATAGAACACTTACAAAAGAAATTGAAGAGGACACAAAGAAATGGGGAAAAAATTCCATGCTAGTGGATTGGAAGAACAAACATTGCTAAAATATCTATACTACCCAAAGCAATCTATACATTTAATGCAACCCCATCAAAATAACACCAGCGTTCTTCAGAGAGCTAGAACAAACAATTTTAAAATTTGCATGGAACCAGAAAAGACTCCAAATAGACAAAGCAATCCTGAGAAAGAAAAGCAAAGCTTGAAGCATCACAATTCTGGACTTCAAGATATATTACAAAGCTGTAGTCATCAAGACAGTACAATACTCACACAAAAACAAGTACATAGATCCATGGAACAGAAATGGACCCTCACCTCTATGGTCAACTAATCTTCGACAAAGCAGGAAAGAATGTCCAATGGAAAAAAGACAGTCTCTTCAACAAATGGTGTTGGGAAAATTGGACAGCCACATGCAGAAGAATGAAACTGGACCATTCTCTTACACCACACACAAAGATAAACTCAAAATGGATGAAAGACCTAAAAGTGAGGCAGGAAACCACCAAAATCCTAGAAAGGAAATCAGGCAGCAACTTATTTGACCTCAGCCATAGCAACTTCTTACTAGACACATCTCCAGAGGCAGGGAAACAAAGGCAAAATGAACTACTGGGATTTCATCAAGATAAAAATCTTCTGCAGAGTGAAGGAAACATCTACAAAACTAAAAGACAACCTACAGAATGGGAGAAGATTTGTAAATAATATATCTGATAAAGAGTTAGTATCCAAAATCTGTTAAGAACTTATCAAACTCAACACCCAAAAAACAAATAACCCAGTTAAAAAATGGGCAGAAGACATGAATAGATATTTTTCCAAAGAAGACATCCAGTTGGCCAACAGACACATGAAAAGATGTTCAATATTACTCACCTTCAGGGAACTACAAATCAAAACCACGATGAGATAGCACCTCACACCTGTCAGAATGGCTAAAAAACACAGGAATCAACAGATGTTGGCAAGGATGTGGAGAAAGGGGAGCCCTCTTATGCTGCTGGTAGGAATGCAAACTGGTGCAGCCACTCTGGAAAACAGTATGGAGTTTCCTCAAAAAGTTAAAAATAGAACTACCCTACAACCCAGCAATTGTACTTCTAGGCATTTACCCAAAGGATACAAAAATACAGATTTGGAGACACCTGGGTGGCTCAGTCAGTTAAGCGTCTGCCTTCGGCTCAGGTCATGATCCCAGGTCCCTGGAATCGAGTCCCGCATCAGGCTCCTTGCTCAGTGGGGAGCCTGCTTCTCCCTCTGCCTGCCACTCTCCCTGCTTGTGCTCTCTCTCTCTCTCTGACAAATAAATAAATTTAATTTTAAAAAAAAGGAATGTTAGATGGCACTTCAGCACTATGATTGGGAGCCATTTAAAAAAAAACAAAAACAAAAACAAAAAACAAAAAAACAGATTTAAAGGGGCACATGCACCCTGATGTTCACAGAAGCATTATCAACAATAGCCAAACTATGGAAAGAGCCCAAGTGTACATTGACTGATGAATGGATAAAGATGTGGTGTATATATACACAGTGGAATATTGCTCAGCCATCAAAAATAATGAAATCTTGCCATTTGCAATGACATGCATGGAGCTGGAATGTATTATGCTAAGTGAAATAAGTCAGTCAGAGAAAGACAAATACCATATGATTTCCCTCATATGTGGAATTTAAGAAACAAGACAAATGAGCAAAGAGAAAAAAAGAGAAAGAGACTAATCAAGAAACAGACTAATCAAGAAACAGACTCTTAATTATAGAGAACAAACTGATGGTTACCAGAGGGGATGTGGGGGGATGGGTGAAATAGGTGATGGGGATTAAGGGGTACACTTGTCATGATGAACACTGGGTGTTGTGTGGAATTGTTGAATCAGTATATTGTACACCTGACACTAATATAACATGGTATGTTAACTAACTGGGATTAAAATAAAAACTTAAAAAGAAAAAATATATAAAAAAAATAAAAATAAAAATTATGAAAAAAAGAACATAGTTGAACTAAACAACACCATCAGTTAACTGGATATAATTCATATCTATGGACTACTTCATCAAACAGCAGAGAAATATACATTCTTCTCAAATTCACATGTACCACTCACCAAGACAGACTGCATTCTGGGTCATAAAATATACCTTAACAAGTTTAAAAAATAGAGGCACCTGAGTGGCTCAGTCGGTTAAACATCTGACTCTGGGTTTTTGGCTCAAGTCATGATCTCATGGGTCACGAGGTCAAGCCCTGCATCTGGCTCCATGTTCAGGGGGTGGTCTGCTTGGGGATTCTCTCCTTCTGCCCCCCTCCACTCACACACTCTCTCTCTCTCTCTCTCATTTGACAGAAACAGAGAGAGAGAGCACGAGTGGGCAGAGCAGTAGGCAGAGGGAGAGGGAGAAGCAGGCTCCCCACTGAGCAGAGAGCCCGATGCAGGGCTCCATCCCAGGACCCTGTGATCATGACCGGAGCTGAAGGGAGACGCTTAACCAACTGAGCCACCCAGGCACCCCTAAAAAAATAATAAGTTTAAAAAATAGAATCAGACCACAATGGAATGAAACTAGAAATAAATAATGTAAAGATAGCTGGAAGATTCCAAAATATGTGGAGACTAAACAACACACTTCTAAATAAAACATGGGTCAGAGAAGAAATCTCAAAAGGGATTTAAAAATATTTTGAACTAAATCAAAATGGAAACACAACATATCAAGATTTGTGAGATGCAGCAAAAGCAGTGTTTAGGTGGAAATTTATAGCATGTATTAGAAAATAATATACTGGAAAATATTAGATATTAGATATGAGAAAGGAATAAAGATCTAAGGTTCCACCTTAGAAAACTAGAAAAAGAAGAGCAAGTTAAGTCCAATGTAAGCAGAGAAAATAATGATAAAATTAGAGCAGAAATCAATGAAATTAAAAACAGCAAATTAAAAGAGTAAATCAATGAATCCAAAAGCTGATTTACTGAAAAGGATAATAAAATTGACAAACCTCTAGCAAGGCTAGAAAAAAAAGAGGACACAAAGTACTAATATGAAAATAAAAGAAGGAAAATCTCTACAGATCCAAAGAATATTAAAAGGATAATAAAAGAATCCTATAAATAATCCTTTGCCCACAAAGTTAATAAGCTAGATAAAATGGACTAATGCTTGAAGAACACAATCTGTCAAACTTACACAAGAAGAAACAGACAATCTGAATAGGCTTTTATCTATTAAAGCAATTGAATCAATAATTAATAAACTTACACACAATACACACACACACACACATAAACACCAGACACACATTATTTCACTGGTGAATTCTAACAAATATTTAAGAACGAAATTTTACCAATTATCTACATCTCTCTCAAAAGAAAGAAGTAAAAGGAAAACTTTCAAACTCATTCTATGAGGCCAACATTAACTTAATATCAAAACCAGACAAAGATATTACAAGATAAGAAAATTACAAATACCTTTTATACTGTAGGTGCAAGAATCTCAACAAAATATTACCAAATTGAATCCAACAATGTTTAAAAAGAATTATACACCACAACCACATGGGATTTATCCCAGGTATGCAAGACCGAATCAACCTTTGAAAATCACTTAACATTTAAAAATAAATTAATATAACTCATCACATCAAAAGACTATAGAAGAGAAATCACATGATGATATCTTGAATCAGGAAGAGCATTTGACAAAATTCCAATACTCATTCATGATCAGAGTATTCAGCAAATTAGAAATAGGGAACTTCCTCAATTTAACAAAGAATACCTACAAAAAAATCTTCTGCTAACAACATACATAGTGGTGAGGAACTCAAAGCTTTCCCACTTAAATCAGGAAAAGACAAGGATGTCCCCTCTCCTTTAATTCATCATACTGGAAGTCCTAGCTAATGCAATAAGACAACAAAAGGAAAAACCATAAAAAGTATACAGATTAGAAAGGAATAAATAAAATTGTTTGGAAATGGCATGATCTTTTACATAGAAAATCTGAAAGAATTTACTAAAAAACTTTTAGGATGAAAAGTGATTAGAGGAAGATTGCAGGATATGAGGTTAAGATGCAAAAATTAATCACTTTCCTATATATTAACAATGAAAAGTAGAAATTGAAATAAAACACAATACTATTTATATCAGCACCCCAAAAAGACAAAATACTGGGTACCTAACAAGATACGTAAAAGATCCATATAAAAAAAAAAAAAAACTACAAAATTCTGATGAAAGAAATCAAAGAAAAACCAAATAAATGGACAGACAGTCCATGTTCATGGTTAGAAGACTCAATGTTGTCAAGACTTGTTCAGTCTTGTAACCATGAATATGGACTGTCTGCCCAATTTTATCTATAGATTTAATGCAATTTCAACAAAATCCCAGCAAGTGTTTTTAAGATACAAATTGATTCCGAAGTCTATATGGACAGGCAAAATACCCAGAATAATCTACACAATATTGAAGGAAAAGAACAATTTCAGAGCACTGACATTACTGAACTCCAAGAGTTGCTATAAAGCAACAATAATGAGAACAGTGTGGTACTGGCAAAGTAACAGACAAACTGATCAACAGAACAGAATAAAAAGCTCAGAAATAGACCTACATAGTCAACTGATTTTTGACAAAGGAGCAAGGACAATACAATGGACCAAAGTTAATCTTTTCAACAAATGGTGCTGGAACAACTAGACATCCACGCAAAAAAAAAAAAAAAAATGCAAAAAAAAAAATGACTCGACACTGATCTTAATGCACTTCACATGCAAAAATATTTTTTAATTAACTCAAAACAGATCTAAATGTAAAACACAAAATTATAAAACTCCTAGAAGATACAATCCCAAAGGCATGATGCAGGAAAAAACATAATTGGTAAGTTGGACTTTATTAAAGTTAAAATTATCTTCTCTAAGATACTGTCAAGAGAATAAAAAGACAAGCCATACTGGGAGAAAATATTTCCAAAGACATATATGATAAAGGACTGCTATTCAGAATATACAAAGAACCCTTAACACCCAATAAGAAAATAAACAACCTGATTTAAAAATGGGCCAAAGACCTTAACAGACACCCTACCAGAGAATACACACAGATGACTAGTAAGTTTATGAAAAGACACTCTACATCCTAAGTCATCAAAGAAATGCAAATTAAAAACAAAATATGACTACATGCACGTTACAATTGCCACAATGGAAAACTGACAATGCCAAATGCTGCTGAGGATATGAAGCAACACGAGTGCTCATTCATGGCGTTGGGGATGCAGAATGGTCTACACCCTCTTCAGAAAGCAAGTTTGAGGCTTCTTGAAAAACTAAACATCCTTTAATTACATGATGCAGCAATATCTCTCCTTGATATTTACCCTAAGGATCTGAAAACTTATTTCCGTGCAAAAACATTCACACAGATGTGTATGCCACCTTATTCATAAATATCAAAACTTGAAAACAAGAGGTTCAATAAGATGATGGAGTAGGAGAAATTCAGAAGATGGCCTCAGAGTAGGAGGACCCTAGTCTCATTTCTTCCCATGAACACAATTAGATAACTATCAAATCATCACAAATACCCCAGAAACTGACCTGAAGACTGACAGAGCACACTGTACAACTAAAGGGACATAGGAGACCACATTAAAGAAGATGGGAGGGTCGGAGACATGGTTTGGGGGAGAAACGGATCATGGGTGCCTGGTGGGGAGGGAGCCATGGTCACGGAGAAGGGTCAGAGAGAGGGGAGCACATAGGGGAAAGTACCAGGAGGACTATTCCCCAAAGGCATTGGCTGGGAAAATGAGAGGGGCTGAATTTGTCAGCAGGCTTGATTGGAATACAGACTGGAGGGTGCTACCCTACTCCTGGAGAGAATACAAGCAAACAACATAGGAGTAGGTGTCATTGAAACAGTGATCTGAAAATGCTTGGGGCAAAGAGCGGGGCAATTATTCCCTCTTCTCAGAGCACTTTCCTGAAGGCAACATTCAAGAAGATGCCTCTCCAGGAAAAAAGGAGATGGCTAGCGCCATTTCCCTCCTCCATCCCTCAGCATAAACACAGAACCACCTGAAGAAAGCAAGGCAGCACCCACAATGGCTGCCTAACCTGCTTACACCAAGACCCACAGCCCTGTGCTCTGGAGTGACTGCCCTTCTCAGTAAAGCTTGCCTCACTCTCAGCATGGTGGGCCCCTCTCCCCAGAAGACCACACATAGCCCTGCCACATCTCCTGACCAGAGAGTTCTGCAGGGCCCCTTGATCTCATGGAAGTGCTGTCAGGTCTCATTTCACAAGCAGACCAGAACACACCATGTTAAAACTCACCACATGCAAGTCAGAGACCAAACACTGCCCACAGCAGGCAAGCAGTGCTTCTTCAGATGACTGGCCTGAAGGGTGGAGAAGCCAGAACACAACAGCACAGTGCACGCCACACACACCAGAGACACTGAAGCACCGGGCTCTGGACACTACATGACTTCTTCATAAAGCCATTACTCCCAGGAGCAGAAAACATAACAGGCTTTTCTAACACAGAGAGGAAGGCAGAGTCTTAGACAAAATGCCAAGATGGAAGAATTTATCCCAAATGAAAGAACAAGAGAAGGGATGGCCAGAGATCTAATTGAAACAGATATAAGTAACATGTGTGGTGGAGAATTTAAAGCAACAATCATAAGGATACTGACTGGGCTTGAGAAAAGAAGACATCAGTGAGACCCTTATCACAGAGGTAAAAGTTAAAAAGAATCAATCAGAGATGAAGAACACAATAAACGAGACTGGAAACAGACTTGATGCAATGAACAGCAGGCTGGAAGAAGTAGAGAAAGAAATTCATGGCATATAAGACAAGATAATGGAAAATAATGAAGCCGAACAAAAGAGAGAAAGAATTTTGGAACATGAGAATAGACTTAGTTAACTCAGTGGCTGTCATCAATTATAATAACATTTGTATTATAAGAGTCTTAGAAGAAGAAGAGAGAGAAAGGGGGGCAGAAAACTAATTTGAGAAAATTATAGCTGAAAACTTCCCTAATCTGGGGAAGAAATCCAGATCCAGCAGGCACAGAAAACTCCCATCAAAATCAACAAAAGCAAGCCAACACCAAGATATATTGTAATTAAATTTGCAAAATATAATGATAAAATATCCTAAAAGCAGCAAGAAAAAAGGAGTCCTTAACTTATGAGGAAAGACTCATCAGGTTAGCAGCAGATCTCTAAACAGAAACTTGACAAGCCAGAAGACAGTGGCATGATATATTCAACGTGATAAATGGGAAAAATCTGTAACCAAGAATATTCTATCCAGCAAGACTATCATTCAGGATAGAAGGAGAGATAGAGTTTTCCAGACAAACTAAAACTAAAGGAGTTTGTGATTACTAAACCATCCCTGCAAGAAATATTAAAAGGGATTTTTTGAGGGCAAAGGAGAAACCAAAAGTGGCAAAAACGAGAAAGACTCAGAGAAAAATCTCCAGAAACAATGACAAAATCAACAATAAAATGGCAATAAATATATATTTATCAATAATTACATAGAAAGTAAATGGACTAAATGCTCCAATCAAAACACAAAGGGGTCAGAATGGATAAAAAAAAAACAAGATCCATCTATGTGCTGCCTACAAGAGACACATTTTTTTTCAAGTTTTTCTAATTTCCATTTTATTTTTTATTATTATTTAAATTCAAGTTAGTTAACATATAGTGTAGTATTGGTTTCAGGAGTAGAATTTAGGGATTCATCACTTACATATATTACCCAGTATTCATCCCACCGAGTGCTCTCCTTAATGCCCATCACCCATTTAGCCCATTCCCCACCCACCCACCACCCCTCCAGCAACCCTTAGTTTTTCTACAGTACAAAGACTCATTTTAGACCTAAAGACACCTGATGATTGAAAGTGGAGAAACATTTGTCACCCAACTGGATGCCAAAGAAAACTGGAGTAGCAATATTTATATTGGACACCTGGATTTTAAAACAGACTGTAACAAGAGAAAAGAAGGGCACTATATCATAATAAAGGGGACAATCCATCAAGAAGACCTAACAATTGTAAATATTATGCACCTAACATGGGAGCACCCAGATATATAAAACAATTTATAACGAACATAAAGGAACTAATTGCTAATAATACAATAATAGTAGGGGACTTTAACACCCCACTCACAGCAATGGGCAGATCATCTAAGCAGAAAATCAACAGGGAAACAATGTCTTTGAATGACACACTGGACCAGATGGACTTCACAGATATATTCAGACATTGCATCCTCAAACAGCACAATACACATGCTTTTCAAGTGCAAATGAGATATTCTCCAGAATAGATCACATATTAGGTCACATATCAGGCATCAAAAAAATACAAAAAGATCGTTGGTATGGAGTAACAAAAGACCCTGAATAACCAAAGCAACCTTGAAAAAGAAAAGCAAAGCTGGAGGCATCACAATTCTGGACTTTGAGTTATATTACAAAGCTGTGATCAAAACAGCACGGTACTGGCACATAAACAGACACATAGATCAATGGAACAGAATAGAAAACCCAGAAATGAACCTACAACTCTATGGTCAACTAATCTTCAACAAAGCAGGAAAGAATGTCCAATGGAAAAAAGTCTCTTCAACAAACGGTGTTGGAAAAAGTGCACAACATCATGCAGAAAAATGAAACTGGACCACTTTATTACACCTTACACAAAAATAAATTCAAAATGGGTAAAAGACCTAAATGTGAGACCTGAAACCATAAAAAATCCTAGAAGAGAACACTGGCAATAACCTCTTTGGTCAGCCATAGCAACTTCTTTCTAGATATGTCTCCTGAGGCAAGGGAAACAAAAGCAAAAATAAACTATTGGGACTTCATCAAGATAAAAAGCTTCTGCACATCAAAGGAAACAATCATGAAAACTAAAAGGCAACCTACGGAATGGGAGAAGATATTTGCAAATAACATATCTGATAAAGGGTTAGTATCCAAAATCTATAAAGAACTTCTCAAACTCAACACCCAAAAAACAAATAGTCCACTTAAAAAATGGGCAGAAGACATGAATCAATGTTTTTCCTAAGAAGACATACAGATGGCCAATAGACACATGAATAGATGTTCAACATCACTCAGCATCAGGGAAATACAAATCAAAACTACAATGAGATACCACCTCACACCTGTCAGAATGGCTAAAATCAACACAAGAAACAGGTGTTGGTGAGGATGTGGAGAAAGGGGAACCCTCTTACACTGTTGGTGGGCATGCAAACTGGTATAGCCACTTTAGAAAATAGTATGGAGGTTCCCCAAAAAGTTAAAAATAGAACTACCCTATGATCCAACAATTGCACTACTAGGTATTTACCCAAAGGATACAAAAATACTAATTCAAAGGGACACAAGCATCCTGATATTTATAGCAACATTATCTACAATAGCCAAATGATGGAAACAGCCCAAATGTCCATTGACTGATGTATGGCTAAACAAGATGTGGTATAGATATACAATTGAATATTATTCAACCATAAAAAAGAAAGAAATCTTGCCATTTGCAATGACATGGATGGAGCTAGAGAGTATTATGCTAAGTGAAGTAAACCAGTCAGAGAAAGGCAAATACCATATAGTTTCACTCATGTGTAGGGTTTTTTTTAATTAAAGATTTTATTTATTTATTTGGCAGAGAGAGAGAGAGAGAGCACAAGCAGGGGGAGCTGCAGGCAGAGGGAGAAGCAGGCTCCCTGCTGAGCAAGGAGCCCGATGTGGGACTCAATCCCAGGACCCTGGGATCATGACCTGTGCTGAAGACAGATGCTTAACCAACTGAGCCACCCAGGCATCCCTCATGTGTGGAATTTAAGAAACAAAACAAATGAGCAAAGGAAAAAAAGAGAGAGAAACAAACCAAGAAACACTGATGGTTACCAGAAGGGAGATGGGTGAGGGGATGAGTTAAATAGGTGATGGGGAGTAAGGAGGGCACTTGTTGTGATGAGCAATGACTGTTGTACGGAAGCGCTGAATCACTATATTGTACACCTGAAACTAATATTACACTGTATGTTAACTAACCGGAATTTAAATAAAAACTATTAAAAAAAGATGATGGTGTAAGAGGATCCTGAGTTCATCTTGTACCATGGACACAGCAACAGATACATCTATACAACTAAAACTCTGAAAATAATTGGAAAACTGGTGGAAAAGACATTCCACAGAGAGGAGGCCAAATGGAAACAGCAGGCATGGAGACACGGTCAAGAACCAAACGCCTGGCAAGTCTAACCACAAGTGAAAGGGATGCCACAAGCATGGGGGACTCAAACTGGGAAGACAAGTAACCATACATCTGGCTTTGAAAGTCAGTGGGGATTAGCTCTGGGCATTTTAAAAATCAGCAGACTCAACTTCAGGAGAGCCAGAGGACAACGGAAAATTTAATCCTTGCCCTAAAATAACCAGCACTATAGAGGTACCTGGCTGGCTCAGTCAGAAGAGTGTGTGATTCTTGATAGGTCTGTGAGTTTGAGCCCCATGTTGGGTGTAGAGATTACTTTAAAAAAATTTTTTTTAATATTTTTAAAGATTTTATTTATTTATTTATTTATTTGAGAGAGACAGAGAGAGCACTGGTGGGAGAAGGGGCAGAGGGAGAGGGAAAGAACCCCAAGCTGACTCCCTGCTGAGCAGGAAGCCCAACGCGGGCTCAATCCCACGACCCATGAGATCATGACATGAGCAGAAATCAAGAGTCAAGACATTTACCAGACTGAGCCACCCAGGTGCCCCAACTTAAAAATTTTTTTTTTTAAATAACCATCATAAAAGATAATTTAGCCCAAAACACAGCACAGAAGTAGAAGTTGAAAGTGTCTGCTGGATGGGGGGAGCCTGGGCGGTTCACTAGGTTTTTGGCTCAGGTCATGGTCTCAAGGTTGTGAGACTGAGATATGTGTTGGGCTCCACACTCAGTGGGGAGTCTGCTTGAGATTCTCTGCCTCTCCCTCTGCCCTTCCCCTTTAAAATAAATAAATAAATAAATAAATAAATAAATAAATAAATAAATAACTCTTTTTTAAAAAGTGCCTGGGGTATATGTGAAAGAGATTTATTTACTTATCTAAGATCATGTCTGGAGGGGCAGTGGTCTTAAGAAGATTTCTGTAAGAGTGTTAGTGGGCACCATTTCTCTGGAAACTAGCCGGAGCCAGCACTAACATTCTCCACCTATCTTGCTAACACTGCATGCCCTGCTCTGTGTTCCCCTACAGATCCACAACATCCAAATCACCCCCCTCAGCAAGTGTCCATCCAAAGTAGCTGCCCCACCACAACCAGCAAGCAGCCCCAGCAGGGACCTCCACCACTCTGAGGTGACTCTTGCCCTGGAGAGATAGGGGAATAACCCCACACACCAGTGTAGCCACAGTTTCATCAGCTAAGCCTATTAGCTGGCTGCACAGGAAGAATGTCCTGCCTTTCCATGCACCCACATCTGTGGCAGAGAGGTTAAGTCCAGAAAACTAACCTGATTTTTGACCCCACCTACCTATGAGCCAGCCGCAGCCTCAGAAAGCCCCTCAACAGAGCAGGAACCAAATCCCATCCACTGCACCCACAACAGGCACAAGAAGGTGTATGCAGCCCACATAGAAGAACACACCTGGAATGCCTGGTTCTGTTAACCAGGAGCATTGCATCATAGGGAATCACAGGATCTTTTGTACACAAGGTCACTACTTTCAAGACCAGGAGATGTAGCCAACCTCCTTAATACATAGAAACAAACACAGAGAGTCAGACAAAATGAGGAGAAAAAGGAATATGCCCCAAATGAAAGAACAAGACAAATTTACAGCAAAAGAGATAAATAAAAGACAAATAAGCAATATGCCTGATAAAGAATTCAAAGTAACAGTCATAAAGATACTCACAGGACTTGAGAAAAGAGTGGATGAACTTAGTGAGAAACCCAACAAAAAGATAGAAAATGTAAAAAAGAACAAGCCAGAGATAAAGAATTCAATAGCTGAAATAAAAAATACACCAGAGGGAATCAACAGCAGATTTAAGGATGCAGAGTAATGGATCAACAATCTGGAAGACAAGGTAATGGAAAACAACCAAGCTGAACCATAAGAAGAAAAAAGAAAAAGAAAAAATTACAATAAGTGAAAGGAACTCAGCAACATCTTCAAGCATAACATTCACATTCTAGGGATCCCAGAAGAAGAACAAGAACATAGTTGAAAAAATAATAGCTGAAAAATTCTCTAATCTGGGGAAGGAAACAGACATCCAGGTCCAGGAAGCACAGAGAGTTCCTAACAAGATGAACCTAAAGACATTCACACAAGAACGCATAACAATTTAAATGACAAAAAAGTAATGATAAAGAAAATTTTTTAAATTTTCAGCAAAAGGATTTTAGGCCAGAAGACAGTGACATGATTTATTCAAAATGCTGGAAGGAAACACTCTGCAATCAAGAATATTCTACCTGGCAAGATTATCATTCAGAATAGAAAGAGAGACACAGTATTTTCCAGATGAACAAAAGTTAAAGGAGTTCATCACCACTATACCAACCTTACAAGAAATGTTAAAGGGGTTACTTTCAGTGGAAAGAAAAAGCCATAACTAGAAGTAAGAAAATTATAAAAGAAAAAAATTTCACAGATAAAAGCAAACATTCAGTAAAGGTAGTAGACAAATCACTTATAAGTCAGTATGAAGGTTAAAACATGAGAGTAGTAAAATCAATTACTAAAAATGATATAAATATCAGTGAAGAGATACACAAACTAAAAAAAGAAATAAAGGGCGACTGGGTGGCTCAGTCGTTAAGCATCTGCCTTTGGCTCCGGTCATGATCCCAGGGTCCTGGGATCGAGCCCCGCATCAGTCTCCCTGCTCTGCGGGAAGCCTGCTTCTCCCTCTCCCACTCCCCCTGCTTGTGTTCCCTCTCTCGATGTGTCTCTCTCTGTCAAATAAATAAATAAAATCTTTTTTAAAAATTTAAAAAAATAAAAGAGATAAAATATGACATCATATACATACAACATGGGAGGGGAGTAAAGATTTAGTGCTTTTAGAATGTGTTCAAACTCAAGCAACCATCAACTTAATATAGGCTGCTATACACATAAGATGCTATATATGAACCTCATGGTAACTACAAATCAAAAACCTATAATAAATACACAAAAAAATAAAAAGAAATTAATCGAAACATAACACTAAAGAATGCCATCAAACCACAAGGGAAGAGAGCAAGAGGACAAGAAAGGAACTACAAAACCAGAAAACAATTAACCAAATGGAAATAAATGCATGCTTATCAATAACTACTTTAAATGTAAATGGACTAAGTACTCCAATCAAAAGACATAGGTTGACTGAATGAAAAAAAAAAAAAAATAGACCCATCTACATATTGCCTGCAAGAAACTCACTGCAGACCTAAAGACACATAGAGGCTAAAAGTTAAAGGATTGAAAAACATACCATGCAAATAGAAAAAGAAAAAAAAAGCCATGGTAGTAATACTTGTATCTGACAAAACAAACTTTAAAGCAAAGATTGTAACAAAAAAACAAAAGGCACTATATAATGATAAAGGGAACAATCCAACAAGAGGATATAACAATTGTCAATATCTATGCACCCAGTACAGGAATACCTAAAAAGTAAAGCAGTTATTAACAGACATGGAGAAAATGAGTGTGATACAATAATAATAGGGGATTTTAACACTCCAATTACACCAATGAATAGATCATCCACACCTAAAATCAATGAGAAAACAGTGGCTTTGAACAACACATTGGACCAGACGGAGCTAACAGATATATACAGAACATTCCGCCCAGAAACAGCAGAATACACATTCTTTTCAAGTGCATATAAAACATTCTCCACAAGACAAATCTCAATACATTTAAGAAGTTTGAAGTTATATCAAGCATCTTTTCTGACAACAGTATAAAACCAGAAATCAATTACAAGAAAAAATCTGGGAAGCACCAATACATGGAGTTTAAACAACATTCTCCTAAACAATGAATGGGTCAACCAAAAAATCAAAGAGGAAATTAAAAAAAAAAAAAAAGACAATGGACTCTGAAAAACAAACTGAGGGTTCTAGAGGGGAGTGGGGTGGGGGGATGGGTTAGCCTGGTGATGGGTATTAAAGAGGGCACGTTCTGCATGGAGCACTGGGTGTTATGCACAAACAATGAATCATGGAACACTACATCAAAAATTAATGATGTATTGTATGGTGATTAACATAACAATAAAAAATTTAAAAAAAAACATGGAGACAAATGGAAATGAAAACACACCAATCCAAAATCTTTGGGATGCAGCAAAAGCTGTTCTAAGAGAAAACTTTCCTTAAAGATTTTATTTATTTATTTGAGAGAGTGAGTGAGAGAGAGTGAGAGAGAGACAGAGAGAGAAGGAGCAAGGGGAGGGGCAGAAGGAGAGGGAGAAGCAGACTTCCCGCTGAGCAGGGAGCCAGACTTGTGGGGCTCGATCCTGGGACTCCAGGATCATGACCTGAGCCGAAGGCAGACGCTTAACCGACTGAGCCACCCAGGCGCCCCTCTAAGAGAAAACTTAATAGCAATACAAGCCTACCTCAAGAAACAAGAAAAATCTCAAATAAACAACCTAATGTAACACCTGAAAGAGCAAGAAAAAGATGAACTAACACAGCTAAAAGCTAGAAATAAGGAAATAATAAAGATTAGAGCATAAATAAATCAAATAGAGACTAAAGAAACAGTGGAAAAGATCAATGAAACCAGAAGCTGATTCTTTGAAACTACAAACAAAATGAATAAACCCTGAGCCAGGCTCATCAAGAGAGGAAGGAGACTCAGATAAATGAAATCAGAAATGAAGGAGAAAAAACAACAGACAACACAGAAGTACAAATGAGTATAAGAGAATTTTATGAAAACTTATATGCTAACAAATTGGACAACCTATAAGAAATGGATAAATTCTTAGAAACATAAGTGTCCAAAATTGAATCAGGAAGAAATAAAAAATTTGAACAGACCAATTAATGAAATTTTATCAGTATTCAAATAATTACCAACAAACAAAAGTCCAGGACCAGATAGCTTCACAGGTGAATTCCACCAAACATTTTAAGAAGAGTATTGCCTATTCCTCTCAAAATATTCCAAACAAAAGAAGAGGAAGGAAAACTTCCTAATTCATTCCCTAAGGTCAGCATTACTCCGATACCAAAACCAGACAAAGACACTACCAAAAAAAAAAAAGAGAGAGAGAGAGAGAGAGAACTACAGGGCCAATAACCCTGATGAACATAGATGAAAAAATTCTCAACAAAATATTCAACAATATATTAAAAAATCATTCATTATGGTCAAGTAGGATTTATCCAGGGATGCAAAAGTGCTTTGATATTTACAAACCAAGCAATGTGATACATCACATTAACAAGAGAAAGAACAAAAACTATATGGTCATCTCAATACATGCAGAAAAATCATTTGACAAAATACAACATAATTCATGATAAAAACTCCCAACGAAGTGGGTTTAGAGGGAATACACCTCAACATAATAAAGGCCATATGTGAAAAACACAGGTAACATCATATTCAATTGTGGAAAACTGAGAACTTTTCCTCTAAGACCAGGAATAAGACAAGAATGTCCACTCTCACCACTTTTATTCAACATATTACTGGAAGTCCTAGCTGCAGCAATCAGACAAGGAAAAAAAAAGGAATCCGAATCCAAAGTCATAAGGAAAAAGAAAAACTTTCATTATTTGCCAATCACATGATACTATATATAGAAAACCCTAAAGAATCCACCAATAATAAAAAAAAAAAAACTTATTAGAACTGATAAATGAATTCAGTAAAGTTGCAGGATACAAAATTAATATACAGAAATTGGTTGCATTTCTATACACTAATAATGAAGGAACAGAAAAAGAAATTGAGAAAAACTATCCTATTTAATATATCATATGATTTCACTTATATGTGGAATCTAAAAAACAAAAATCAAGAAATCAACAAAAAACAGAAACAGAATCATAAATATAGGGAACAAACTGGTGGTTCCCAGAGGATGGGGGAGGTTGGGGGAGGGTGAGCAAAATAGGTGAAGGGGATAACTTCTGGTTATAAAAAAAAATTAGTTATGGGGATGAAAAATACAGCATAGAGAATATAGTCAATAAAATTGTAATAACTTTGCATGGTGACTTTATCATGGTGAGCATAGCATCATGTATAGAATTGCCAAATCACTTTGTGGTACACCTAAAATTAATATAACATCGTGTGTTAACTCTACTTCAATTAAAAAACAAAACAAACAAACAAACAACAAAAAAAAAAACAGTAGTTGCTAGGGATTAGCAAAAGGGAGGGATGAAGAGTCCAAGCACAGAGGATTTGGGGGCAGCGAAAGTACTTTCTGTAATAGTATAGTAGTAGATACATGTCATTTTACACTTGCCCAAACTCATATGATGTACATAACCAAGAGCGAGTGCCAGTGTAAACTGTGCACTTTGCGTGATTATGGTATGTCCTTCAGTCATCAACTGTAATGAATGTCTCACTCTGGTCAGTGATGCTGATAACGGGGGAGGCTATGCATGTGTCGGGGCAGAGGGCATGTGGGACATCTCAGTACCTTCCTCCCAATCCTGCTGTGAATCTAAAACTGCTCTAAGGCAGAGAAATCTGTTTAAAAAAAAAAAAAGCTAATGAGCTATACTTGGGTTTAAGACCTGTTTTCAGAGCCATCTCTATACACATTGTTTCTGAAGCTAAGGGGCATATAAAAGTTCCCAGGGAATGTACCAACAACAGTAAAAAAGAAAACCAGTGGTGAAATCCCCAGACCACAGGAAGAGAAGTCAATGTAGGACACAGAGAAGCAGAAGCTATAAAATTAGCAGGAAAGACTGAGCAATGCCCCAAAAACAAGACAGAAGAGTTTCAGGAAGATGATGAGCAGGATTATAGGCAACAGATGTCAGCTAAAATAGAGATGGGAAGGATGTATAAGTCAGAACCAGGATCACTGAGGGCCAACTGAGAGTCTATGCTCTGGGCCTCTTCACTTCTATTCTTTCCCTGGAGTGTTTCTTTTTCCCTGGCTCCTGCATGGCTCACACTTTGACTTCAGTTAGTACCTGATCCCATGTCGCTCAAGAGGCGTTTGCTGAACACTTGGGCAAGAAAGCAGGCCTCACTGCCAACTCGTTTTTATTATACCACTTACAGGTATTGTATATGGTTTGTCTATTATCCAATGTCTGCTGCCCCCATGAGAGTGTTTGTGAAAACTGACTCTTGGTGTGTCTTACTCACTGCAACTGTCAACACCTACAAGTGAGCCCCGAGGAGGCCCAGAAATAAAGGGGCCAAAAGATGTCCGTGGAACAAACCAGGAGTAGAAGCCAAACTGCTGAGATAGAGTAATAAGGAGAGGATATGGAGGCATGGAAGATGGGGTTTTTCAAGGAAAGAGATACGGTGATATGTGAGGATGGGTTGATGGGACAGGGAGAAGGATGTTGTGAACATATGTAGGTTGTAATGATGAATTAATGGATTATTCCTCATTAAAGGCCCTTCCTGCTGTATTTTGTCTTGGTGCTCATCTGGTTGGTATTTATATCAGTAATGTGAATGAAGACATTTACAGTTTGCTTGTTGTAGGTAGAGGTAACAATGACAGAATCACAATCCAAAAATGCCCAAACAATCCGTCAGAAGAAAGATAAGATGAAATTTAGCAGAGCTGAATGTGAGGCCCACACAGGTCGGAGAGAGCAGGATGTAGAAGCCCCCTAGAAAGCCCACCAGCAACACATCATGAGTCAGTATTTCCCTGGAGTTAAGGGAGTAGGCAGGGGGTCGCACTGGGCTGTGTCTGCATTGGTTCCCCTGCCTTCTATCCAGGTGTCCTTGGGCAAAGGTCTTAAGCTCTCTTGGCTTCATTTTGGAGACACGGATATCTACTTGGCATAATTTTTATGAGGTCAGCTGAGGTCATCCATGTAAAGATCATGGAAGAGCCATGATACATGTGTAAGCACATAATTATCAGTAGGTATTTTTGTGTCATAATGAGAAATATGTTTAGTCTTTGTGCCCAGTTCCTGGCACAGAGTTTCTAAAACCCTTGGAATGTCCTAAGTGGAGCAGTCTCTTTTGTTATTCAAAGGAGCCCCTTCTGATCACACCTGAGTTTATAGTAATGAGGTGACTGAAGGTGGCTCCCATAGATGGCCTTAGGATGGGGCTGGTCACCAGAATGATCAAGTGATTGGCAAAGTGGAAATTTCAGCCCATCCACCAATCTTGAGGAAGGAGAAAGGAGGAAGGCTGGAGATCAAACTCTATGAAGTCTCTTGAACAAGGAGATTTGGAGACCTTCTGGGTTGGTGAATGCATCCATATGCTGGGAGTTTGAAATGCCCCAACTACATGGGGACAGAAGCTCCTGTGCTCCAGATCCTTCTGGACCTCACCCTATATGACTCTTCATCTAGCTGTTTATTTGTATTTTTTATAATATCTTTTATAATAAATGTAAATGTAAGTTGTGTTTCACTGATTTCTGTGAGCTGTTCTGGCAAGTTTTCAAACCTGAGGAGAGGATTCTGGAAACCCGCAGTTCATAGCTGAGTCAGAAAGAAGCACAAGTAACTTGTGCCCATTGCTTGCGTTGGTATCGGACATTGCCAGTGTGGGGAGGGTGCAGGACTAGGCCCTTAACCTGTGGGGTCTGTGCTGCCTCTGGGTTTATAGTGTCAAAACTGAATTGACTTGTAAGACACCCAGTTGGGGTCCACAGAGATTTGGCTGTTAATGTTAGAAAACATGTCAGAATTTCACACTATTATTTGCTGCAAAATTCCAATATGAACTTGTGATCTGATGTGATGGCCAGAAACATAAGGAAGTCAGAGCCCCCTGCCCCCCCCCCCCCGTGACAGTTACAGTCCACCGTACATCTTTAGGAGTATCAGGTTCAGGTCTGGACAATGTACTTCAAACAGGGACATGAACAGAACAGCCCTTCCCTAGGACAGCATGACTATGTAGGTGAAGATGTGAACCCACATCCTTCTTGAGAATTTAGAGATGTCGAGGCAAGAGACGAGAAGGCCTGGAGTGTGAGTGTTGTCTCTGGGGAATTGAGATCAACACCTTTCAGCAGAGCCCTGGGGAGCAGAACAAGGACCAACACACAGAAATCAAAGAAGGTGCTGCGTAGAAATAAGAACTCTCTCCTAATGCAGTGGCCACATTGTACAGCAATGGCTGGTGTGCTCGGAATGTCCACACGTGAAACCAGTGACTATGCATGTGAGTGTCTGAGAAGCAAGTGTTTCCCTCAGTGGGGGATTGAGCTGAACAGTCCCTAGGGTTTCTTTCAACTCTAAGAATATCTAATTCTGTAGTCATAAATACCTTACTAGTAGAAGGTAGTATCTCCTGCTTCCAAGCACTTCATATACTGTCTCCTCCAATCTCTACCCTCAAGTCGGTCTGATCAACCTATTATAGAGCAGCCCCCATCCATGCTTCCCAAGCAATACATCCCTGAAGAGAAGGTGCTTTTCTGCTGAGACACCAATGAAGACTTACCCCAGTTTCTGCAGCTTACATTGTGGATGCTTTGCTTTTTCACATAAAATTCCAACTCCTGTGTCTCCCAGGGCATTTTCCCCCAAGTAGAGTCTGGTCAGGGACCGGCTGGTGCTCAGGACGGATGCAAGGTCCTCACAACATGCTGAGGTGAGACAGCAACCAACCAACCTTCCACAGAGACGGCACAATGTCATACACTTTTCTCGCCTCACCGTCTGTGAGTCACGGAAGCACCTGCTCTGATGCTGCCCCCAGTCCAGTCCACTCACGGGAAAAGTGTCCAAACCGTACATTAACTGTTCGTTTCCTTTTGTTTGGTGTTACAGCAGATAAACACTTTCCAAGCCCATACCAATACTCCATCTTTTCAGCTCCCTACACCTATTTTTATTGTGGTAAAATATACATAACATAAAATTTACCACTGTAATCCTTTTTAAGTGTACAATTCAGTAGCATTTAAGTACCTTCTCATTGCTGTGTAGCTGTGACCACCATCCATCGCCAGAAGTTTTTCATCTTTCCAAACTGAAACTCGGTACCCACTGAACACTAACTCCCCACTCCTCCCTCCCCCAGCCCCTGGGACCCACTATTCTATTTCTTGTCTCTATGAATTTGACTATTTTAGGTCATTCCTGTAAGTGGAATCATACATATCTGCCCTTTTGCATATGGCTTATTGTAATTAGTATAACGTCTTCAAGATTCATCCATGTTGCAGCATGTGTCCAAATTCCCCCGAAAGGCTGTATGCATGTACATTCCACATTCCCCCACCCCCAACCCCACCCCCCTACCACATTTTTAATCCATTCATTCATCCATGGGTATTTGAGTTGTTTCTACTTTCTGGCTATTGTGAATAATGCTGCTATGGACACAGGTGTACAAATACATGTTTGGATACCTGATTTCACTGTTTTTTATATATACCCGGAAGCGAAATTGCTGGTTCATACGGTAATTCTATATTCACTTTTTTGAGGAACTGACGTACTGTTTTCCGCACCAGTTATACCGTTTTACATTCCCACCAGCAATTATGATGGTTCCGATTTCTCCTCACCCACCCTTGTGTTTTGTTGTTTTGTTTTTTTATAATAACCATCCTAATGGGTGTGAATTGGTCCTACCATTTTCAAGTGTTTTCTCTTTTTTTTAATTTTATTATGTTATGTTAATCACCATACATTACATCATTAGTTTTTGATGTGGTGATCCACAATCCATTGTTTTTGTATAACACCCAGTGCTCCATGCAGTACGTGCCCTCCTTAATACCCATCACCGGGCTAACGAATCCCACCATGTTTTCTCTTATTCAAAATTCAAGTCTCCCAGAAGCATTTAGTGAAGGGCTGCATAAAATATCAAGTGTCTGCATTGTGTTAGCACCTCTTTTCCTGTTTGGTGTGGAGACCAAGAGTTTGTCATAAAGTCCCAAAACCATTCTGGAGCAATGCATTTCACTGGTTGTATTTTCTCAGCTAGACTGTAAACACCTTAAAAGTGAGCATGATTAATTTGATTAAGTTCCTTTCTAAGGCTTAGTTTGTGGCTCTTCCCACAACAAACAGTAACTCATTGAATTATTGATGAACACCTGGAAATCTTCTGAGCAGTGAAGGCCATCATGGATCATTGAAGCCCCAGCTCATTCTTTGAGAAGGAAAATAGCTCAGACTCACCAAAGCTTCTTCAGATTGCAGAATAGATGTCTCAGCCCCACACAAAGAAGTCTAATTCCAAAGTCTCCCAGGGTGTTGTGGCTCAGGTCCAATTCCACCAGCTTCTGGTTGCTGCTCAGGACCGAGGAGATGTTGAAGCAGCACTGATAGGAAAGGCAACACTGCCCCAACCTTCATGCCAAGTACAGAAGCAGAAAGCGTCAGAACACAGGCTGCTTCTGTCACTGCCTTCTGGTTTATGCTTGTTTTCAGCACCAAATGGGGGCATTTGTGGTCTCATGTTACAAAGGGAAAATTTTAAGGAAAGTTAGGTGAAAGTGTGATCTTATCAGAACTCCTCTACGCAGCCCAAGACATTATGAAGTTACCTCCCAGGCTCACAAGCTACAGCCTGAGACCACAACTGCTGAGTGCATCAGTGAACCCCCTCCATAAGTAATGGTCAGCTCTCCAGTGTATACTGCATGTCCCTGTTTTATAAAGGAACACGGTGGTGAACCTGTGTGTTCCACCTCTGTATCACATGTTCCTCACTGTGAAAATCCTCAGGTGGACACTGTTCTCTCTGGGGCTTTACCCATCTACTTATCTTTGTCAATCTTCTCCCCATCCTTCTGTTTAATGATTAAATCCCAGCCCTCCACCTACACTGAAATAGCAGGAAGCTTTAATTCTTGATTTGATTTACAACCACACACACACACACACACACACACACACCATTATCACCATCACCACCACCACCAACAACTACTAGATGTCCCTGTCAGAGGAACAAGAACAACATTCTCCTTTCCAGTTGAATAGTTCATCGTCCTAGCGCCTGTTAAAAAATCTTCCTTTCTACCCCTTTCTTCACACCGACTAGAGGTAAATGCATGACTAAACCTCTGTTTACCTGCAAAATATCTCATCATCACCCATGTCTCCCTGTTTGTGTCTCACTCTCTGGAATCACACAGGGGCACCCACCAGGGCAGTGGGGAGACTGGCATGGGATGGAGACAGAGAGGCAGGTGAAGAGCCAAAACCAGCCAGAGCCTTGAAGGCAAGAAGAGGATTTGTAATTTATCAAAAGAACAAAGAGAAAACATTTAAACCAGGGAATGGCATAATCAAAGTAGAATTTTCTAAATAACCCTCTGACTTCTGTATGGGAAATAAATTTATAAGTGGTAAAAGTGGACGTGGGGAGACCAGTCAGTATTCATTCAGTATGTATTTTTAAGCATTAATGTGTGCTAGGACACTTGTCCAGACATTGTAGAGACAGTGGAAAGATGAACACAAATCCTGCCCCATGAAGCTGATGGTCTTGAGGGCCATTGCAATATCCTGGCAAACAGTCATGGTTGCTGGGCCTGAGCTACTGGTTTGTATAGGAGATAACTGACAAGGTTGGTGTTGCGGTGGTATGGTGATCAAGAAAGGGATGTATGAAAATACCCTGGAGTGATGGGCTTTAGCGCTGGCTGTGTAGCTCATCAAAAATGCAGATGTGTGATGGAAGAGGGTTTGTGGGATGGCCCAGAACCCGTATCTCCAATTGGGGAATGTGAATCTGATTCACAGTGTGAGCCCAGAGCAAGCACTCTTTACTAAGAAAGCTGAAAGAGATTCCCTGTGACATTTGAACCTATACAAAATGTTTTGATGGGGTCCAGCCCAAGTAGCCATTGTATCTGATGAAACTCTCCAATTCTCATCTATGATGATGGCCAGTGAGGAAAGGGAAGATATTGAAGGTCATGCACTTTTTGTCATTATCACCAACAAATGGCTTACTTTCAGTTCCCCTTCATTCTTCCCCATTTGAAACTTCCCAAACAACTGGCCTCCAATCCATTCTACCTTCCCACTTGTTATGGGCTGAACTGTGTCCACCCCTCCAAAAAAATCATATGTTGAAGTCTTAATCCCTAGAATTTCAGAATTGTGACTATATTTAGAGATCAGCTTTTAAAGAGTTAAATGAGGACAGGCCCCAATCCAACCCAACTGGTGTCCTTGAGGAGATCAGACATGAACACAGAGACCATGTGAAGATACAAGGAGAAGACCACCATCTGGAAGCCAATAAGAGAGGCCTCAGGAGAAACCAACCCTGCTGACACCTTCATCTTGGACTTCCAGCCTCCAGGACTATGAGAATATGAATTTCTGTTGTTTAAGCGTCTTGGTCTCTGGAACTTTGTTATAGTAGCCCTAGAAAACTAATAAACCACTGATCTGGACCCTGAGGTCTTCCTCCAGTCCTCTATCTATGTCACTCACAGATACAAACACATACACACACACACACACACACATGCACACAGGTTCTTACCACAGTCTCCGAATATTACAGCCAGGATGCTGGAGCATTTCACATAACACCTTTATCCCTGGGTCCCCCAGAGCATTGTCACTGAGGTTCAGTTCAGTGAGGTTCAGTGAGTTAGTGCTCAGGACCGAGAAGAGACCCTGCCAAAGGCTGACGGTGACATGACAATTCACCAACCTAGAAATTGTAGAGAAGGAAGAAAGAAAGAAAGAAAAGAAAATCAGGAATGGCTGGCACCAGTTCAGACAAAGACCTCCCAAGGGTTAAGAACTGACTCACAGAACCAAAGATTGCCTACTGAGGAATAACAAAGGTCGAGGACGGGGGGGGGGGGGGGGGGAGGTCTGGTAAGATTGTCCTGCACACCTTATTATGGAAACAGCATGAGTCTGACTGGCTGCCTTTGCACACCCTCCAGCGCCTCCCTCAGATGTCTTTCCCCTCCCCCTGTCGTCAGTCCGCTGTCATGCCCATGGCCTTGGACACTCTGCTAAGTGATCCAGAGACCACATTGTGAGATCCAGATCTCACATTGGCTGCATAATAGCATCAGCAATGCTCTCAAAAATCCTGAGGCCAGGCCACACCATAGGACTAAAGTCAGAATCTCTGAGGCGGGACCAAGTGTATCGATAGTTTTAAGACTTCCACATGGTTCCAACGTGCGGCTCTTGTTAAAATGCAGATTCTGACTCTGTGTGTCTAGGATTGGGCCTGCCATTCTGCACTTCGAACAAGCATGGGGTGGATGCCCATGCTGCTGGTCTTCAGAAGGTTCTGGAACACACAAAGCAAGCTCCTGCCCTCAGAAGAAGGTAACTGTCATCTAACGAGATGGGCGTCAGGCTTTTCATCAGGAGTTTTAGTCCAAGTCTATACAAGCCTTCTTCACAGCTGTGTGATCTTGGTCAGGTTTCTTCTCGGCATAGTTTTTAGGGCCCTAAGGAGCAGGTGTGACTCCTTCCCTCTTTCTCTCACCCTCTCCAGCTATTCTGAACTTCATCATAGGGATGTACCTGCTTCCCCAGCCTCTGCCCTCTGAACCCACTGTTCCCTTGGTTCAAGCTGCCCCTTGACCACACTCAGGTTTCTCATGCTCCATCTCTCAGAGTCCAGCTGGTCAAGGGCTCCTCACCATGTGCTTCTGGCACATTCTATAGGTGTTCTTGCCATAGCCCATCCCTCTCTACTGTCTGTCCTTGTTTCCCAGCTGTCCCCACAACTGAACCTTAAGTTGCTATGAACAGGGCCTGGGTCTTAGCCACCACTGAAGCCCCAGAGGGTGGTCCTTGATGACCAAATGATAAATAAAAAGGTCATCCTGCTAGTGGTGCCTACGGTGAGAGAGGGAGCTGAAAATTCATTATTCCTGGTGGAAGGGCCAGTCCCCTTTCTCCTTTATTTTGTCCCATATCAAGTGCTTTCTATGCACGTTAAACCCAAGCGTTCACAGAGCATCCACCCTCCCACTGTAGCTGTGGTAGTTCCCAAGCAGGGACTTCAGAGGCCAGGTAACTGAACTGCTTTGCTGTCCTAACACAGCAACTGGCTTCCAATCTCCTACAACACTGGTGAACCGACCCCAAAGAGGGTGCTGTTGGTGACTTCCTGGTTATAAACATAACGCAGGAGCTTAAAAGCACCCTCTCCTTCCCAGCCCTATTTCCCTCACTTTCCCCTCATTCTATCTGTTCCAATGAAGCCACATCCCTCAGCATAGTCTCCTACGTACACTGTTCCTCAGACATCAGACCCTACTGCCAAAATCCCTTTACCTTCTCCTGCACTCACCCACATCCAACCAGTCCTTCAAGGCAGGCTCCCAACCTCACTCCTCTGAGAAACCTCCCCCCAGCACCCAGCACTAAAGGCCTTCTGTCCTCTGTGTTCCTGAGACAGTCACTGGGGTTGTTTTGCTCCTTGAACCCCAAGTAGATTGCAAGCAATTTGAGTTTACAACATTTCTGTTCAACTCTCTACCCCACATAATACCTTGCACTGACTTGGCATCCACCAAACATTTGCTTATTTTCTTCATTGGCTTTTTTCTCATCCATTTGTCCACCTCCCTTTCCTCTATTAGTCAATCTCTGCCACTGAAGGAGTCTGGTAGAAATGGATGATGGTGGCATTATTATGGAGCTGTGGCAACCACATTTTAAAGACAGTTGAGAAGCAGGCAGAGAAAGCAAGTGCCCAGAGAAAGGTGGCTAGAAAGCGGAGGGCAACACTACCATTCCATTATCTGCCCGAAGCCAAATTGTCTTACCGGTGAGTATAGGCAGCACGAGGATCTAGGGGGACACAGTGATCCACCTCAGAGTGTTGCCCTTCCTCTTCCTCCTCCTCATCCTCCTCTTCCTTCGGGGAGTTATGAAGCAGCCTCAGTGAAAGTGATTCCACACTGTGACAGTTCTCAATACAAAAGGAAGAAACCACATGATCCATTCTGGTGGAGAGACTGATCTCAATTTTGGGGAAATGGCCCATGGCCTTTTGCACAAAGTCCTCCTCTTGCATCTCATACAAACAGTAGAACAACTCCAGCTGGCTGGGCTGGATCTGCAGATTCTTGGCCTCGGCTTTCTCTTTAATCCATTTCAGCAGCTCCAGCCTGATTTGCTGCGAGATCTTGCAACTCAGTTTCTTCTCCAAGTAGGAGGTTCTCTCCTGGTTTACAAGGCCAAAGAGGAAACGGACAACAAAAATCAGATACCCCTTTTCAAATTTGCCATAGTTTTCAAGAAGGACGGTCACATCTCGGTTGGGAAGCTTGGAACTACTCCATGGCAGGTTCCTCATCCCTCCCTGTTCCTCCTCTTCCAGCAGGTAGTACATGGCAGCAAAGAACTCCTGGAAAGTCATGTGGATGAAGCTGTAGAATTTCTCACAGTCCACTTCCTTTTGGAATAGGTTCATCCTCAAGAAAGCAGACACATCGGCCCTCTGAAGGCCATGATTCCTAAGGTCACACTCCTCAAACAGGATTTTCTGGTTCCAGATTCCATCTGCAGCCAACGAGCAGAGACCCCGGATGTTGGCAGAGACTTGGTGCTTCTGGTTCTCTCCGCGGGATTGCAACAAACTGGAGAGGAAGAAGACATACACTGCAGTGGTGGTCTTAGATGTCTGGGCAAGACTCTTGCCGCTGTCCATCTGCTGCTTCAACCCAGTGCACACAATCCAGCAGACCAAGGGGATAAAGCACATCGTAAAAAGGATCTCATTCTCCTGAATCAGCCTGAAGGCCTCTGTGGCTTGTTGCTCATCAGAGAAATACTTGAAGAAATATTCCTTTCTTTTGGCCTCTGAGAAACCCAGGATCTCCACATGACGGGGACGGTCCAGCAAATGCTGCAGTTTCTCCAGGGCCACAGGTCTTGTGGTGATGAGTAAAGAGGCCTCAGGAAGTAGCCTCTTTCTGATGAGGCTGCTCAGGAGAATGTCTCCTCGCTCCACCTTCTGCCAGTTTGTGCAGAGAGCCTCCGTGTGCTCATCAAAGGCGCCCTGCAGCTCATCGAAGCCATCCATGAGGAAGAGAATCCTGGAAGGCTTGCTCACAATCTTGTATATGGGTGGGTTTGGGTCAGGGCAGCAGCTGACGATCAGGTCCCCCAGGCTCCTCCGTGTCCCAAGGCTCACCTCCCGACAGTGGATATAAAACAAATAGTCAAACCTGTCCCGGTAAATCTTCTCTGATGCCCAGTCCAACATGATCTTCCTGGCCAGTATGGTTTTCCCAATGCCTGCTGCTCCCTGGAATACCACTGTGTGAACAGGCTCCGAGTGTTGGTCGTCAGGCTCAAACAGCAATTCCATACTCAGGGAACTCATGGGGCTGTCCAGCGTCTTGGCTGAAGTCCTGCCAATGGCCAGGAGCTCATGCTCCCTCTCCTGCTGGCTCTGGTGTTCCTTGACAAGACGCAGCCTCGTGTAGCGTTTATTGAGGTTCACGCTCTCACCCAGACGGGCATTCCTGTCTTTAATACACTGGAATCTGCTCCTCACGTGTTTTTTGTACTTCTTACAGTAATCTGGAGCAAAGACAGAAAAGTAGACTTTGGGAGAAGTCCAAGCATACGTGAGCTATCGACAAGGGTCTGTAGTCCACAGGGAGTGATGACCAGAGAGCTAAGCAAAGGGAGGTGCAGATTCTCTTCACTGCGTGGGTATGGACAGTCCCAGAAAATCTAGAATGTCAGAATCTTCCTATAGACAGTTGAACAGAAGAATAGCAAAGTGCCATAGGCACTGTGACCTGCCAGAAAATCCTTTATATTCAATCGTATTCCTTTAGGTAGTCTGCAGCCCATACCTTTTAGAACCTGAGACACTCAATCACCTTCCCTTGGTTCTGTGACTACAAGGAGCCATGTGAACACTGATCTGTTTCTTTAGCTATAGTGGATTTCCTGAAGTGGGCCTTTGCCCCCCAAGGTGGAGGAACATATAGAATGATCAAGCTTCCCAGGCTCCAAACCTGGGTTTCCAAACCCAACAGGAAGTACTACCCCCATTGCTTACCTTTCTTTTTTTTACAAATAGAGATTCTGGACAGATACCCTAATAAACCCATCCACTCCTCTTCAAGGCTTTCTTCCCGGCATACCACATGTGCATTATCTGGGGGGGGGGGAAGGAAAAGGAAATACAAAGTTAAAAACCAGGACTCCTGACTAAGGTGATGTAATTGAGACCCAGTACTCAACACCTGGCACAGCTCAAAGTCACCTATCTCAGACATCTCCCAAACGTGCCCCCATGCCAGAGCTGTGGATGACAGGTGTACAGTTGAACATCAGTTTGTGGCATTTGTGCACTCCTAATTTCAAAGTACTGTATGTCACTGTCACTCACACACCTAGCATTGTGTCCCCACTGTATCCAGTCTCGGGATCTCTCCCAGGCCCAGAAATCAATCGGCGAACACATGAGACAGGCAAGGTTTCTCTTATCCTTGTTTGTCTTTGGCAGACTCCCCCTGGTGCCCTGGTTTTGAGGCCATCCCCACACTAAATGTCTAAATACCCCCAGATGGCTATGGGCCAGCAGGATTCTCCTCCCCTGCCCCCAAATGCCTGAAATTAATTGTACCCGCATTCTGGGTTTTTATGATTGAGAATTACCAAGCTGGTTTGTCGAATTCAGTGGTTCACAATCCCCAGCTGACTTGAGATTCACCTAGGAAGCTTTAAAAAAGCTCCACCCCCAGTGATTATTTTCAATTTATCTGAGGTGGGGACCAGCACCATTATATTTTGAAAGCTCCAACATGCATCTACAGTTGAGAATTACAGATCTAAAGAGTCACTAAATTACACATCCCAATGAAGAGGCGCTTCAGTTAGGTACAACAGAGCAAGTGCTAAGCACCAGGGGAAACATTTAGCAGATGAACCCAAGAGCAACATAAAGGATTCCTGGTAGGTGTCTACTCATTCTGAATGCAAATGCTATTGGTAACCCAATCACAAAACAAAATCTAAACACTGACTCAAACCAAAACCGTGACTTAATTCTTATCTAAAACCCTACAACCTGGTCCTCCCCAGCAAAGAACAAACAAACCTCGAACCCTAGGTATAATTCTTCCACCTCACAGTCCAGGTACAGAAGCCAAGATAGCACAGTGGTTAAGAGCCAGACTCCAGCCAAGACACACCCAGCACTGAATCCAGGCCTTGGCTCTGTGACTGAAACAGAGCCACGGGCAACCAGAACCTCTTTCAGGCTCACTTTACATTGTTGGTCAATCTCCAGAACTATCTTTTATTTGCAAAACTGAAACTCCATGGCCGTTAAACAACAATTCCACAGTCCACACGGCCTGAAGCCCTTGGCAACCACTTCCTGTCTCTATAAATTTATCTACTCTAGTACCTCTTACAAACGGAATCATACTGCCTTTGTCTTTTTGTGACTGGCATATTTCATTTAGTAATGAAATTGAAAGTTCATCTGAAAGTGCCAGCCTCAAGGCGCCTGGCTGGGCGTCGGCAGAGCATGCAATTCTTGATCTAGAGGTTGCAAGTTCAAGCCCTACATTGGGGTGTACAGCCTACAAAAAAAAAAAAAATGCCAGCCTCATGGAGATTTTATGAGGAATGACCAAAATCCATAAAAACTGCTTAGTAAACTACTTCTGTAACTGTGATTATTACACTTTAATTTGGTTAGTGAGTACATAAGTACTGACACAATTATAATTGTGTTATTATATGTAATTTGTTTATAACCTCCCACTGCTGTGCACCCCTGTCTCATGCCCCCATGTCACGTTTCTCTCCCTCATTTCACCCATATTGCTGCCCCACTCACCATGCTTCTCCTGATCTGCTGATTCATTTTTATACCTCCTTTCCACTAGCTCAACATCATCATCCTGTGATTTTCTAGATTCCTCTGAGCCCTTGCTTGTGCTCTTCCCTTGATCAGAACACCAAGCCAGGAAGCAAAAAACTTCACCCCCAACATGTCCACAGTTCCTAGGGGTAGACGAGCCCTGACTTGCATTTTTAAAGAAGCTAGAAAAAAGCAAACTTCTTTCCTCCAACTTCTCATAGTGCTATCATGAGAGGAAGAAAGAGGATAGAGCCAAGATGATAGAAGGAATTATTAAAAAACAAACATACTAATTTCATTGAATCAAAGGATACCATCAACAGAGTGAAACGGCAATCCATGGAATGGGAGAAAATATTTGCAAATCATATATCTGATAAAGTGTTAGTATCCAGGACATATAAAGAACCCTTACAAGTCAACCACAACAAAACAAATAACCCAATTAAAATATGGGAAAAAGTTGAATAGACATTTCTCCAAAGATAAACAAATGGTGAACAAGCACATGAAAAATCATTTAGTATCAGTAGTCAGTAGGGAAAGGCAAATCAAAACCACAATGAGATATCATCTCACACCCATTAGAATAACTACTATCAAAACAAAAAAAAATAAACATTGGTGGGGATGATGAAAAAATAGAGCCCTTGTACACTGTTGATGGGAGTGCAAAATGGGGCAGCCACTCTGGAAAACATTATGGTGGTTCCTCAAAGAATGAAACCTAGCATTACTATATAATACAATAATTCCACTTCTGAACATATACCCAAAAGAACTGAAAGCAGGGTCTCAAAGAGGTTCGTACCCTCATGTTCCTAGCAGCATTATTCACAATAAGCTAGAAGCAATCTGAATATCCACTGATGGATGAATAGATGAACAAAATGTGGTATACACATACCATGACATATCATTCTACTTTAAAAAGGAATGACATCATGTCACATGTGACAACATGGAAGAGGCTCGAGGACTTTATACTACATAAAGTAAGCCAGACACAAACAGACAAACACTTTATGATGCAGTTTATAAGAAGTACCAAGAGTAGTCAAAGTCGTAGAGACAGAAGGTGGTGGTTCCAGGGGCTGAGGGGAAGGGGAACAAGGAATTGTTGTTTGGTGGGTACAGAGTTTTGCAAGATGTAGAAAAGTTGTGGAGACTGATTGCACAACATGAATGTGCCTAACACTGCTTAGAAATGGCTTAAATGGTAATTTTATGTTATATGTATTTTATCACAATTTTGTAAAAAATGCTGTCTTCCTTCCACTCACCCCACTCTGGTTCATCCCTCTTAGCTTTCTCATAAAGGTCTCTCCTGTTGATTGCAGCAAAAATCCACACTGCCATGGCCCATGCCTTCTCCTCACCGTTGAAGTCAATCATCAGAGTGGCCAGATCCATGTGGTCGGCTTTCTCTGTCTGACTCCGAGGGAGTGGGCTGCACCCCTTCTGAGAAGGATAGTCTTGTAAGTGCATCTTGAACTTCTTAAAGTCTGCATCCTCCAGATCCTCCAGGTAACGGGCCAGCTTGCAACGGACACTTGCCATGCTCATCTGCGTCTTTTCTCAGGGTCCTTGGGTATAGGTCCACACCAGGAAGCTGGACAGTGAAAACAGCACACAGGCAAGGAGAGTCTTCTTAAAAGTCTGCCCTCTTTAGAGAGAACTAAACCATGAAAAACCCAGAATACAAAGGAAAAATATATATATAACCAGATCGTAATGAGCTGCCATCTTTAGTTTTGAAAAGTGACCCAAATACCCACCAGAAAGATTTCCTGTTGGCTTGACTCAGGAGTGTGTCCTGAGCCATGGAAGAACGGTGTCTTAAACCCACAAACGCAATCACGTCAACAGTACTATATGCCCAACCCACTTCACAGTGCTACCTCAACATACCACGGGGAGAACTTTGTTCTCACTGATTCCTGGGCAATGGCCTAGGACAAACTCTTCCTCAGCTTCTGTTTCTTTATCTATAAAATGACAGAATGGAAAATACGGCTTTTCAGTTCCTTGCATTTGAAAGGCTCTGGTTCCCTGTTTCTGTTTTGACCCAGGAAATGAGTAAGTATGATGTTAACAGAGTAACACATGGCTAGATGGAAAAAGGAGAAGACAGATGCATGCGGAGAAGGGGATGGTCTCCGACTGCACTTCCATCCATCTGTTGATCGATAGAAACAAATGAGATGACACTCAGGGTGCATAGAGGGAATGATAAACACATGACATCTCCTTGAGGTCTCCCCTTGCAACATTCACAATCATAGTCATTATTAGAGCTCACGGTTACTGAGAGTCTCTCGTACACATTTGCCTAGACCCATTTTATGGAAGAGGAACCGAGTCTTAGGAGAAACTAAATGACTTGCCCAGGGTTTCACAGAAAAAAAAAAAAAAGGTTCAAAGCCAGGATATAGATCAGGGTCACTGATTTCTGAACTCATGTCCCTAAATACTACTTTCAAAGCATGAAAAGGTGTGTGACTCTTTCTTCCACCACTTAACTAGGTTTCTTAGTCGGACACCAACAAAAAAGATCAAAGAAAATAAAATAGGTGGTTAAAAGACAAAAAACACATTCCCAGCATTTACTATGCAAAGCCTCTGTTTTCCTATGTAGAATTAGGGTTCCACAAAGAGCAGAGGCCAGCTGCTGTGTCTTTCTCTCTTCCACGTCTCCCAGATTTTGGATTGATGAACATGTTGGCTTTGTTTGGGATCGATCCCCTCACATGACTGAATTTGGGAAAGCACGTCCACCCAAAGCCATAAATGATGCTAACTGGAGGGAGAGGGCCTGTGGAGCTGTGGAACAGTGCACGTGGGAATATAGAGTGACCGCCGCTGAGTGTGCACAACTGAAGCCTGCTCACCTCTCCTTTACCTTCATCTTGACTCTCACCCCTGGCTCCACGCACCCACCAAATTCATTCCTCATGCATTTGACAGGGAGGTGGGCCATGTCCAGATAGATCCATCAGTTTTACAGACCTTCCCAGGTCCCCCTCCATCAGTCCTTCCATCCACACCAGGACTCTACCTCTCCTCTGTCCCTAAGCCTAGGGCACTCTATCCTGACCTTTACCTCCTGTGTCCCTTGGTGTCCAGGGCAATTCTTTCCTCATACGCATCCCCTCCATCCACTCCCGGGGGGGGATGCTTGGCAAATCCGCTGCAGTTGTGGGTGTAAGTTATGGTTGCTGTTCCTGTCCCTGCACTCACACACTTGCATACATGCACAGAGCCCAATAATGAGAAACATATAAGGACTTCCAGAATTGTTGTTAAAGGGCAGACTTGGAAGCTGGCAGAAGAAATCCCTAGTGCCTTAAACAAGACAACTCTGGCCCTCAACATCCCCTCCTCACTTCTCCCCAGACCCTTTCAGCCACGCAGCTCCACAGAGCTGGACTCACCCAGACGCCAGCCTCAGAAACAGCCTGAGAGGAAACTTGATGCATTTATAGTGGTCACAGCCCAGCAGGGGCAGGAAGGATGTGGGCTCAGCATGGAGTAAACGAGCTTGCATCACAGGCAAAGTCAGAGACTAACAGTTACTCATATCACTGGATTTTCCAAACCAAATGAATAGTGTTCTTATCTCTGGTTGTAGCCAGAGATGTCTGCACTGTCCTCAGTGGCCATTGGGGTGGGGATGTTCCTTCCGGGTCTCACAGCAGCCATGGGAGGGTTGTGATGGCAGAGAGCACAGTGGGATGGAGGATCCCACCAGGGCTGGCAGGTAGAGGATCAAGAGCACGACCAGCCATCAAGCCATCACCCGGAGGCAGTCCGCAGGCTGCAGGCTCTCCACATCACCTGTCACTGTCTGCAACCACTTTATTGAAGTGAGAATACGCTTGTGAAAACATCACCTCCACCAGACCACATTTATCTCCCCCCAAAGTTTCCTCCCACCCCTTTATTATTGTTGTTGTTATTTTATCATTATTCTTTTGTTTGTATGGTAAGAACACTTAATACAAAATCTATCCTTTAGTAAATATTTAGTGCACAACACAGAATGGTCAGTTATGGGCTCTATGCCCCACAGCAGATCTCCAGGACTTTGTCATCTTGCATCACAGAAACTTGGTGCCCCTGACTGATACTTCCCCAGTCCTCCCCTGCGCAGCCCCTGGCCACTGCCATTCTCTGTTTCTATGATTTTGACTAATTCCGATTCCACACGAGTGGTGTCATATAGCATTTGTCTTTCTCTGTCTCACTATGTCACCTTGCATAATGCTCTCAAGGTCCACTCATGCTGTTGCAAATGCCAGGATTTCCTTTTCTCTTATGGCTGAATAGTAGCCATGGCGTGTGATGTAGATATGTACGCTGCATCATCTTCATCCATTCCTCCTTTTATGGACACTCAGCTTGTTTCCATATCTAACTATTGGGAGTACTACTCCAGTGGGCGTGGGCGTGTGGGCATCTCTCCGAGGTCCTGATTTCAATTCCTTTGGACAGACACAAACTCCGCTCCCTGACTGACCGACTCACTTGTTCTACGAATATTTATGGAGCACCTGGTGTGTGCCGGGCAAGAACGCAAGCCTGAAAAGCCCCGTGCTGGACCCCCGAGGAGCGGGAGGACAGAGAAGCACCCAGACGGTGTTTCCCAGCACTGGTGACGGCTGCAGGCCCACGGTGCGAGAGTGGCCTGTGTCTCATAGAGCATGGTGCAGGACAGGTGCTCAGCTCCCCAGGCCCGTGTGGGGCCCTGCCGGGAGAGGGACAAGACTCCACATCCAGAGGAGGGGCGCTAGTTCTGTCTCTGTGCCAATGGGACACTGAGGGCAGAGGGTTGTCGTAGGGATTGAACAAATGGCTAAGTGGGCAGAACCTGATTCAGAGAAGCTGGAGTCAGTGGTTAAGTCCTGCTACTACCATTGTTATAGAATTGTGTGCAGGATGCCCTGTGAGAAGAAAGAGAGGTACCTACTCCTACCATAGCGAGGGCAGGAGAGCAGACCTGAGTGCCAAGCACTGCCGGTCCCAGGGAGCAGCAAGCATTTCAGACGCTCAGGACACAGACATGGAAAATCACGCCCAAGAGGAACGGCTGAACCAAGAACCAGGCATTGTAATTTTTTTTTTTTTTTTTTTTGAGGATGAGAGAGCTTTTCCTTTTTCTTTTCTATCTTTCTGTACTATTTGAATTTTATTGTGTTGCCATAACCAGGCATCACTCATATGAGGAAGAAATAATCAGTTAACAGACACCACTTCTTCAGAGTAGATCTAAAAGAAACCTTCACAGTTGCAGGATTATCAGAACCTGCCAGTGGAAGGAAGAGGACAGGTTCCAATTTTGTTTCACAGATGAGCAAATAGTAACTGGGTGGACTTAGGCATTTTTAAGGATATGGCCAACCAGTTGATGGTGGGATTGATCCTTGAACTTGAGATTTCTGACTTCTAGGGACAAGAATACACTTTTTTTGTCTTAGGATGATCAAAACAACTAATTATGAATTTTCCCTTCTCGAATAATCAGGTACTTTTCCCGGTTTTTCATCAGTGTATGTATATCTTTCCTAACATAGCAAAACAGTAAGACTTCTTGCCTTCTTCTTGTACAGATCGATGACTTCTCACCAGCATGTAAGGTCGCATAACCACCACCACAACGGACATTCGGAATACTCCCAACACCCCCCAACGTCTTCTCCTCCCTCTTCCTAGCCACGCTCCATCCCCACCCGCAGACACAGGCATCCACTGGCCTGGTTTCCAGAGTGTCAGAGACACAGAATCCGACGGCATATGCAGCCTTTGCGTCCAGGTCCTTCCATTCCTTCTGATGCACATGAGCCTCGCTCCTTGTGCTGCAGTCCCCATGCCCTTTCGCTGCTGGGACGGATTCCACCATATGCACAAACCACAGTGTGTTTATCCGCTTCCCACACAACCATATGTGGGTTGTGTCCAGTTTTGGGCAACTGTTAATAAAGCCACTGTAAATATTTGCATGCAGATTTTTGTGTATGCTTTCATTTCCCTTGAGTAAATATCCAGGAGTGGAATGGCAGGATGGTGTGAGAAGACTGTGTTTGAGCTCTAAGGAACTGTCAAACTATCTTCCAAAGTGGTTGCACCACCAGCCATGCGTGAGGGCTCCGGTACCTCTGTCTCCTTGACAGCACTTGGTAGAAACGGTTGTGTTGTACTTGTTTACGCCGTCGTAACAGGTTTGTAGGGAACTAGGGAAACTCAAGAAATCGTTTGAAAATCCATGCAGTTTGACTAGATACAATTACGTAGAGGCAGTAGTCACTGGGAGGCTGAGGAAGAACAGATACGATGTCCAGCCTTCACCACACTTACGCTCGGCTCCTGCTATCCCTGTCAGCTCACCCATGCTCTTTGCTGTGAGGCTCAAAAAACAATACCAGAGGGAATGCAAAGTACACTGTTCAAAATTCATTCCAGAATTTTGGAAAGATACCCTAATCACGTACGAAAACTAGATAAGAACAAAATCACCATGCTGTGCATGTTATCCCGCATTCAAAACAAGTTCTCTTTCAGATGCGGGAATACAAAAGCCAACACAAAAGTGAAGCATAACATTTCTTCTTTGTTTGTATTCATGCCTCCTCGAAAAACAGTGGGGAGAGCCACAATTTTACATGGTGCACTGAAAAAAAAAAGCCCATTAAACACTTGAAGCTCACACTGTAAGGAAAACCCAAAGTTGCCACAAATTCTTTCTCATTGAACAAACTACAGGAAACCAAAAGAAAACAAAAGTAAACTCACTCTGGAAACCAATGACTGACGTAAGCCACAGGGACAACAGCCTGCCAGATGTGAGGGGAAAAGAAATACGGCCAGCGCAGACGTGATTCGCCCTCCTTACGTCCTAGTCCAAGAGACCGGGACAAGCCCTGATTCAGCAGGTGGGAGCAGAGCCAGGAAATGCCACACGGATTTTTCTGACCCAAAAATCCAGACTCCATACCTGGGGACAAAGACTTAAAACATTGAAAGTCAGGATCATATTAGAAAACCCAAGCAAAGCAGGAATAACAGAGCAGGACACCCCAAATCCTCACCCTGCTCCCTCCACCCACACTGGGAACACCATGACACATCAATCATCCCCTCTGGGTGGGCAGGGGAGACAGTTTCACTTCTCCCACACGGGCTGCGAGAAGGACATTGGTTTCCTGGAAGAGAGATTCTCGCAGTGTGCAGGGATGGCTGTGCCCTTCCGTCTGTCAGCCCTCCACTGATCTGTACAGGAGACACTAGCCGCCAGTGTCTATGGAGATTCAAAGTCACTTTTCCCCCACTTTCTAAGGATTTTTTTTAATTTTAAGCTTTTACTTAAATTCCAGTTAGCTAACATATGGTGAAATATTAGTTTCAGATGCACAACATAGTGATTTGACAATTCCACACATTGCTCAGTGCTCACAACAAGTGCACAACTGGTTCACCCATCCTCCTCTACCCACCTCCCCTCTGGTAACCCTCACTTTGTTCTCAATAGTGAAGAATCTGTTTCTTGTTTTCTCTCCCTCTCTCTTCTTTTTTCCCTTCGCTTGTTTGTTTTGTTTCTTAAATTCCACACATGAGTGAAGTCCTTTGATAAATGTCTTTCTCTGATTGCTTTATTCACGTAGCATAATCCCCTCCAGTTCCATCCATGTTGATGCAAATGGCAAGATTTCATTCTTTCTGATGGCTGAGTAATATTCCATTGTATATATGAACCACATCTTTATCTGTTCATCTGTTGATGGACATCTTTCCATAATTTGGCTGTTGTGGAAATTGCTGCTATAAACATTGGGGTGCAGATGCCCCTTTGAATCAGTACTTTTGTATCCTTTGAATAAATATCTAGTAGTGCAATTGCTGGGTCATAAGGTAGTTCTATTTTTAACTTTTTGAGGAAGCTCGATACTGTTCTCTAGAGAGGCTGTACCAACTTGCATTCCCGCCAACAGGGTAAGAGGGTTCTCCTTTCTCCACATCCTCACCGACATTTTTTGTTTCTTGCCTTGTCAATTTTTGCCATCCTAACTGATAGTAAGATGGTATCTCATTGTGGTTTTGATTTGAATTTCCCTGATGGCTAATGATGTTGAACATTTTTTCATGTGTCTGTTAGCCATTTGGATGTCTTCTTTGGAGAAATGTCTATTCATGTCTTCTGCCCATTTTTTGACTTGATTATTTTTTTGGGTGTTGAGTTTGAGAAATTCTTTATAGATCTTGGATACGAGCCTTTTATCTGTAATGTCATTTGCAAATAGCTTCTCCCATTCCATGGCTTGCCTCTTAGTTTTGTTGACTGTTTATTTCCCTGTGCAGAAGCTTTGTATCTTGATGAAGTCCCAATAGTTCATTTTTGCTTTTGTTTCCCTTGCCTTTGGAGACGTGTCTAGCAAGAAGTTGCTGCAGCCGAGGTCGAAGAGGTTCCTGCCTGTGTTCTCCTCTAGGATTTTGATGGATTCCTGTCTCACATTGAACTCTTCCATCCATTTTGAGTTTATCTTTGTGTATGGTGTAAGAGAATGGTCCAGCTTCATTCTTCTTCATGTGGCTCTCCATTTTTCCCAACACAATTTATTGAAGAGACTGTCTTATTTCCACTGGATAATCTTTCCTGATTTGTCAAAGATTAGTTGATCATAGAGTTGAGGGTCCATTTATGGGGTCTTTATTTTGTTCTATTGATCAATGTGTCTGTTTTTGTGCCAATACTATACTGTCTGGATGATCATAACTTTGTAATACAGCTTAAAGTCCAGCATTGTGATGCCTCCAGCTTTGCTTTTCTTTTTCAAGATTGCTTTGACTATTTGGGATCTTTTCTGGTTCCATACAAATTTTAGGATTGTTTGCTCTAGCTCTGAGAAAAAGTGGTGGTATTTTGATAGGGATTACATTGAATGTGTAGATTGCTTTGGGTAGTATAGACATTTTAACAATCTTTGTTCTTCCAATCCATGAGCATTGGATGTTTTTCCATTTCTGTGTTTCATCTCCAATTTCTTTCTTCAGTGTTTCATAGTTTTCAGAGTACAGACCTTTTACTTCTTTGGTCAGGTTTATTCCAAGGTATATTATTGTTTTTGGTGCAATTGCAAATGGGATTGATTCCTTGATTTCTTTTTCTGCTACTTCATTATTGGTGTGTAGAAATGCAACAGATTTTTGTACATTGATTTTGTATCCTGTGACTTTACTGAATTCGTGTATCAGCTCTAGCAGTTCTTTGCTGGAGTCTTCCAGGTTTTCTACATAGAATATCACGTCGTCTTTGAAGAGTGAGAGTTTGACTTCTTCATTGACAATTTGGATGCCTTTTATTTCTTTCTGTTGTCTGATTGCTGAGGCTAGGACTTCTAGTACTATGTTGAACAATAGTGGTGAGAGTGCATCCCTGTCGTGTTCCTGACCTCAGGGGAGAAGCTTCAGTTTTTCTCCATTGAAGATGATGTTAGCTGTGGGTTTTTCATATGTGGCTTTTACTATGTTGAGATACATTCCCTCTAAACCTACTTTGTTGAGGGTTTTTATCATGAATAAATGTTATAGTTCTTATCCTTTCTCTTATTGCTTTGGTGTATCACATTGATTGATTTGTGAATATGGAACCACCCTTGCAGCCCAGGAATAAATCTCACTTGATTGTGGTCTTTTAATGTACTGTTGGATTAAATTTGCTAGTATTTTGTTAGAAATTTTTGCATCCATGTTCATCGGGGGTATTGGCATGTACTTCTGTTTTTTTGTTTTTTGTTTTTTTTTTAGTGGGGTCTTTATTTGGTTTAGGTATCAGGGTAAGTCTGGTCTCATAGAATGTATTTGGAAGATTTCTTTCCTTTTCTATTTTTTGGAATAGTTTGAGAAGAATAGGTATTAACTCTTCTTTAAATGTTTGGTAGAATTCCCCTATGAATCCATCTGGCTCTGGACTTTCATTTCTTGGGAGGTTTTTATTACTGATTCCGTTTCTTTGCTGCTTGTTGGTCTATTCTATTTTTTTCTATTTCTTCTTGTTTCAGCTTCAATAGTTTATATATTTCTAGGAATTTATTCATTTCTTCCAAATTTTCCCATTTGTTAGCATGTAGCTTTTCAGAATATTCTCTTTTGAGTGTATTTCTGTGGTGTTGGTTGTTTCAAATTTAGGTTAATTAAAATGAACAGTTCCGTTCTAGCTACTTTAGTGTCATTTTCAGAGCTCATAGCCACATGTTGGGAAAGCACAAAATAGGACATGTGCATCAACTGCAGAGTTTGTCAGCCCTGGTCTGACTCTTTTCATTATCTGAAAGGGCTGCCTGGAGCTTAACTTCTGTTGCTTGGAAACCTTAAAAAATTTCCTACAGAATTATTATTCTATTAGACACAAGCAATTTATTGAAGGTACATACGGTATTACTTATTTTTTAAAATATATATATGCCCTTACTAGTACATGTGTAGACAAATCTGAAAAAACTATATTTGAAACTACAAATATGAAGTGAAAGCTTCAGAGGATATTTATTTTCTACATTAATAGAGAATGTGGGGCACCTGGGTGGCTCCGTTGGTTAAGCATCTGCCTTCAGCTCAGGTCATGATCCCAAGGTCCTGGAATCAAGTCCCGCTTTGCATAGGGCCCCCTGCTCAGTGGGAAGCCTATTTCTCCCTCTCCGTCTGCCCCTCCCCCTCTGTCCCTCCCCCTCTGCTCATGCTCTATCTCTCACTTTCTCAAATAAATAAAAAATCTTCAAAAAAAAAGAGAGAATGCTATTATTTTGTACATTTCTTTGTTAATCAGCTTTTTTCCAACAAGCATATATAACTTTGTAATTTATTTTTTTAATATTTTATTTATTTATTTATTTAAGAGAAAGAGAGCAAAAAGGAGAGTAAGAGAGAGGTAGTGTCCCCGCTGAGCAGGGACCCTACATGGGGCTCAATCCCAAGACCCTGAGATCATGACCTGAGCTGAAGGGAGACACTTAACTGACTGAGTCCCCCTGGTGCCCCTATAATTTTGTAATTTAAAAAGAAAAACAAAGAGAGAATGGTACTAACCCAGGTATCAAGTTGGTGGAATTTTGGTCACCTTGAAATAGAACTGCAGGGACAGTTGGGCTGCCCTTCTCTTCCAGCCTTCATCAGTATACCAGTCTCCTATCTAATCATGGGTCTTTTTTCTCTACCCCAGCAGGTGCTAACCCTTTCTCTCCCACTTTCTAATTCATGTCAAAATCTGAGCTGCAAAAGGCTAAGTATGTACTGTACCCTAAAATGAGGGCAGAACTCCACAGGAGTGGAGCAGATCCCTTAGGTGGTCAGACCAGCATCCATTGGCCATCTTCTTCCTTGGTAATAGGACTCCAATTTTGCATAAGTATCTATCGTTTCCCCACAAGACTCAGGAAAAGCCAACTCTTTCCTCCAACTCCAGGGGTGTATTCCAATTTATACAAGCCAAACATTGGATCTTGTTCTTCTAATAATGATTTTTTAAGGAGTGAACTAGTGAGTAAGTCCTGGAAGACCAAAACTTCACGGCGGGGGGGTGGGGGCGCAGTCTGTGCTCCTATGAAAGAATTTTGATAATGTTTGGTTCTTTACCAATGGAGGAGCTCACATCAGGGCTTGCAATATTGCCTGGAACACTGAGGCCATTTTGTGGAGGGAGCACAAAACAGGAAGGATGGCAGAGCCAGGAATGCATGGAACATGTCCACTGAAGCAACCAGCCCAACAATAAAATGCTTCGATGTTTAAGTCAATTTCATGGGTGTTTTTTTTGTTCCTTAGATGCAAAGGCAACATACAGAGTAGATGCTATTTTTGAGATATGACTATTCTTCTCTTTGAGTTTCCACTTCCCTGGAGTTGACTCTGAGCTAAGACTTCCTGGTACAGGTGTAATATGCTGACAACGTACCTGTGCTAATGGGTGGGTGTCTGTGCCCTAGGACTATGAAATATTTCTCAAGAACTCTCCTGCTGTCAGCCACTAGCATTCCTTAACTCTTTGCTTCTCATAGTTTTCCCTGTGGCTACATGGTCACAAAATAAGGAGTTTTCAGTCAGCTCTGAATTTCAAGTTAGAATGATGACCTTGAACAAAGGACTTGTATGGTCGAATATAGTCTTTTTGAGAGAGAAAAGCTTTGTTGAGCTCCCAGCAGCATGAGCATTCATGAATTCAGAAAATAAATTTCATCTCATACTATAGCACAGGGAAGACTGTGAGGTGTTGTAAAAACAATTTCAAAGAACATGAAAATTTTAATATGCGGCTGAATTGGAGAAATGGAGAGTCCCTACAGTGGGTAATTTAATGTGTCAACTTGACCAGGCCATCGTACCCAGACATTTGGTCAAGCACCAGTCTGGATGCTGCTGTGAAGGTTTTTTTTAGATGAGATCGACTCGTGTAACCAGTTGAAGGTCTTAAGAGAGAAGACTGAGATACCCCAAGGAAGAAGGAGTTCTGCCTGTAAGCTGCCTTCAGACTCAAAACTGCAACATCACTTCTTTGTGGGTCTCCAGCTTGCCCTGCAGATTTTGGACTTGCCAGCTTCCACAATTACATGAGCCAATTCCTTAAAATCCCCATAGATAAATGATAGAAGATAGATAGATAGATAGATGATAGATGATAGATAGATAGATGATAGATTGATAGATGATAGATTGATTGATAGATGATAGATACAGATGATAGAGAGATGATGATAGATAGATGATAGATGATAGAGAGAGATAGATAGATATAGATAGATAGATAGATGATAGATAGATGATAGATAGGGAAATAAATATAGATCCATATATAAATATGATAGATGTACAATATATACATATATATTGCATCTGTTCAGGTTACTATAACAAAAATATCAGACCATAAAATGGGTGGCTGAAAAAAATAAGCATTTATTTCTCACAGTTCTGGAAGCCATGTAGTCTAAGATGAAGGAGTCAGCAAATTCAGCATCTGATGAGGGCCTGCTTTCTGGCTCATAGAAGGCCATCTGTCTAATATGCAGGAGGAGGGAGGGCTCTCCCTGAGATCCTACACAAGAGCTCTAACTACATTCTAGTCACCCAAGACCTCCCAAAGGCCCCACCTCTAAATGCCATCTCATCAGGGATTAGGTTTCAACATATGAGTTTCGGGGGTGACACCAACATTCAGTTTATAGTATTTATACATAAATGTACACATCCTACTGACACTGTTTCTCTGGAGAACCTGACTAATACAGTCCCTGAGTAAGGACCCAGAGCCCAACCACACAGCTGTGGTGCAATCCCCCAGATGAAGCATTACAAAAGCTCCTAGTAGGTGGAGGGGATCCAAACACACAAGAAAACCTGCCTCACTATCCCAAATGTAGCTCAAAAAGAGCACACACCTCTCAGAGAAGCCCCTCTTCAAAAACAAGGAAATGGTGTGTGAGGGGCCAGGTGGTCAGGCCATGATGTATGCACAAAACCCTCCATGGCCCAGACCCAAGGAGGGAGCATGCCTTCTGGGACAACCAGAAATCCCAGAGCACACGAGACCAATGAAGACATGGTGCCAGATGCAGCTGGGAGGAAGACGGGTAGCCAGGTGCAGTCAGGGAGACCTCCGAGAGGTCCAGCAAAGACAGAGAGCAGCCCAGGAGCTGGATGCACTCCCTGTGCCAGGGACAAGGGAAGGGACAGGAGACACATGGTCCCAAGGCATCCAGGCTTTCCTTGAAAAAGACTCCACTGTAAGTGCAGTTGACAGAAGCAAGTCACATGGCAGAAAGGCAATGTGCAGGCAGGGCAGAGCTGCATGAAGACAGAGGCAGGGTTGGGAAATAAAACTGTGATTTTGCATGACTGAGTCTGTGAGCTCTTGCAGGGAGAAGCCTGGCCGAGGCACCTGATGCCGCTACTGTGTGCCACGTCTCTGGAACCACCACCTCCCCCGGCAAGATGGGTTTCCATGGGCGTATAAGCCGCTGATTCTTGGACCTCTACACCAGGGACATGGATTGAAGAAGATTTGGCTGGTGATCATGAAAAAAAGGTCTCAGTTCCTACTTCATAAAAGGCAAGTCCTCCAAACAAACATCCTGTGCCCTGTATCTGTACAAGATTGTTTTGTTCCCACCTCTTTGCCTGTGTCCACAAGCCTTTCTATAGAATCACTCTTTCCAAGGAGTGCTAGCGCCGGACCCTTGTCATGGGGTTCCAACTGTGGCTCGTTGCTTCATCTTCCTTCAGATGCTGCCCCATTAGTGCTCCCCAACGTTCCTGGTTGGGGGGACCAAGGGGAGGGACATGGGGAATTGTTGAGTGGTACGAGGTCCAGTTTGAGACGGACGGTGGTAATCATGGCACAATAATGTGAACATTTAGCCCAGAAGAGAGTAAACCAGAGCTGTAGTATAAATGCTACTTTTTACGTTCATAAAGCTAAAAGTAAGCAATTATACTTCACTTTACCAGATACACCTACATAAACTGCTGATGGATTGAACATGTAAAATTTGATTATAAGCATAGAGAAAAGACTAAAACATAGACACCACACACATTTTTGCCTCTCCGGTCACCCCTAAGAGAGGTGACTGTGTGCAGGAAGATACACCCGCGTCACACAGTTCTGTGTCACCTCTTTGTTCTAAGGACCTTTGGCAACTTTAAAAAGATAATAATGCAAAAAGCTGAAAAGACTTCCTGTTAAAGAAGGCAGAGGAGAAGCCCCCAACCCTGCGTCATCTCTAAGTCAACTGAGGACAAGAAGAAAGAGACTGAGAAAGAACCTCCACCTGATGAAGTCACCAAGCAGGAGGGGCTCCCAGGCACGTGGAGCCTGGGGCTGGCATCAGAGGGACGCAAGGAGGGAGCCCTTCTGCAATGGAAATAAAGGGAATGCAGGGTTTTCCAGGGTGAGGAACATGCACGGGAGAGAAGCAGCCACTCCAGCCCCACCCTCCTCGGGATTGGAAGGTCTAGGCATAATAACGCTCCCACCCCGTGTCCACACACCAATCTTCATAAGCCATGAGCATGTTACAGTGTATGGCTCAGAGCAGTTAAGACAGCAGAGGGCATGAAGCTTGCTCATCGTTGACCTTACATCATCACAGGTCCTTAAAAGGGGAAGGGACGGAGGGAGGGAAGAGTTCAGAGTGACTCCCTGTGAGGAGGACTCTGGAAGCTGGAAAACACAGGAAAACAATCCCCACCCCCCAGAGCCTCCAGAAAGGAACACAGCCATTAAAAAGCTTTTGCACAAAAATGACAAAGGCAACTTACTGAATGGGGAAGATATTTGCACATGGTATATCTGATAAGGGGCTAATATCTAACTATATAAAGAAGTTGTAAAACTCTACACCAAAAGTAAACAAAATAAAAATAAGCTGATTAAAAAGGGGCAGAAGACCTGAATAAACATTTTCTCCAAAAGACATCCAGATGGTCAACAGACACATAAAAAGAGGCTCAACATCACTCATCATCAGGAAAATACAAATCAAAACCACAACTAGATACCACCTCACACCAGTCAGAATGGATAAAATCAACAACACAAGAGACAGGTGTTGGCGAGGATGTGGAGAAAAAGGAGATCCAACATATACATAAATCTTGTCCCTGAAGACAAGAGCAAATGCAATAGGAAAAAAGAAAAATAAAATCAAAAACTTAAAGAAAACTTTCCTAAACTAAAGGCTTGCTTGAATCTACCAGCTGAAAAGGCACAATGTGTCTCAAGGGAAAATGATTCAGGATGTACAACAATTGGGCATATCTTTCAAAGGCTGAGAAATAATCCTATGGACAAAAGTCAACAGATAAAGGCATCTATAAAACATAACAATCAAGCTGCCCCCAGACTTGATCAAAATCTCAGCATCATTTAATCAAAATCTTAAAGCAAAAGTTGGCTTAAGAATGGTGGATGCAGCCAATTCATTGAAGCAAATAATCAAGAACAGATAAGAACCTTAAAAATACCAATGCCATCCATGCCCGCTCTTTGGAAAAGGAGGAAACCAAACAAACCTGCCAGAGGACAAACGTAAGCCACTCTGTAACAAAAGGAGAAAATACTGTGAAATGATGTGGAGCTCAGCTTGCTTTCATATTTTGAAATTAATTTTCGCCATTCTAACTGGTGTAAGGTGGTATCTCAGTGTGGTTTTGATTTGGATTTCCCTCATGGCTAATGATGATGAACATTCTTTCATGTATCTGTTAGCCATTTGTATGTCTTCTTCAGAGAAGTGACTTTTCATATCTTCTGGCCCATTTTTTGACTTGATTATTTGTTTTTTGGGTGTTGAGTTTGAGAAGTTCTTTATAGATCTTGGATACCAGCCTTTTATGTGTAGTGTCATTTGCAAAGATCTTCTCCCATTCTGTGGGTTGCCTCTTTGTTTTGTTGACTGTTTCCTTTGCTGTGCAGAAGCTTTTTATCTTGATGAAGTCCCAAAAGTTCATTTTTGCTTTTGTTTCACTAGCTTTTGGAGATGTACCTTGAAAGAAGTTGCTGTGGCCGATGTCAAAGAGGTTACTGCCTATGTTGTCCTCTAGGATTTTGATGAATTCCTGTCTCACATTGAGGTCTTTCATCCACTTTGAGTTTATATTTGTGAATGGTGTTAGAGAATGGCCGAGTTTCATTCTTCTGCATGTGGCTGTCCAATTTTCCCAGCACCATTTATGGAAGAGACTGTCTTTTTTCCATTGGATATTTTTTCCTGATCTGTCAAAGATTAGTTGACCATAGAGTTGAAATTAACTTCTATAATAATTTCTACACCTGATTTTAAAAACCACACGGTAGTCTCACCCTTCCCTGGCAGCCCACTCTCCCCCCTCCCCACGTGGGGTGCATGGGGCTCTGGGTCAGGTACTCGTTCCCAGCCTCCCTCATGGACAGGAGCAGACGCGTGTCACAACCCTGGTCAGGGACATCTCAGTAGAAGCTACCAAGTGGCCCTTTGTAGGAAGCTCTTATGAAGATCCACTTCCAGAGAAGTTCCTGCACTCAGGATGCCTCTGGACCTCACCCTGAGGACCATCCGGTTGTTCATCTGCATCCTTTATGAGAAACCAGCTGGTCAATGAGGGAAGGTGGGGTTGGACACAGCACACTGAGTGTGCATCCCCAGGAGCTGAGACGCTGCAGGAGAGCCGGCTATGAGGACGTTGCGGGCTCTACGTGGCCACATCCTGCTTGGCCTCCAGCACCACCCGCAAATTAGCTAATTTCCCTAAGGAGGAGAGCGGCTGGAAATGCTGGGTGCTTGCATCTGCCCTGGGTCCCAGCCCCACAGGGCCTGCCTGCCCTGGCCATCTGCCCCGGCCACCTGGCCCCAAACAGTGGTGTGTTTTCAGATCAAGCTTGCAGAGTCCCTTCTGGTGCATGCTTTTGTTGGATATTTGCTGTTCATCATAGCCAGAAGCAGAAGTTTATGGTTTACGCTGAGACTTTACTTTTCAGTGCAAGGAGTTTCAAGATTATGATTAAAAATAAATGGTCTAGCTTCTGGTCTTCATCCACCTTCTCCCTGGACTCTGGTCGCAGCAGCAGGTGACCGCCTCCCCAACCCCAAGGGGCAGGTGACAGAGGAAAGATGGCGGAGGAGTAGGGGAACCTATTTCAACTGGTTCCCGGAATTGAGCTGGATATCTACCAGACCACTCTGAGCACCCATGAAATCAGCCTGAGATGTAAGAAGATCTGGATCTCTACAAACAGAATATCGCAGGCGGTTGGTTTTGAGGTACGAAATGGGGAGCCATGATTCTGCAGGCAGATATCGGAGGATAAACGGCAGCGGGAGGGTGCCTGGCCATGGGGATCCCACACCGCCGATGAGCGACAGCCTCCCACACTAGGGGACGGGGCACAGACTCGCAGACCGCTAGCGGTGGGGAAAGGACGTTAGGGCAGCCCCCAGGGCGGAAACCTGGAGCGGCGGGGTCGCGCCTGCAAACTGAGGGTGGCTGGCGGTTTTAGAAGCACAAAGGGCAGAGACGTGCCCCGACCTGGAGGCAGGACTGGGGGTGCTGCGGAAGGGCGCACAACCCAGGCCGCTGCAGTTTATAGCAGCACGGACAGAAATGCAGACGGTGTGGCCTGGAGAGCTCACTGAAGAACAGACTGTGATCTCTCTGTGCTGAGGCAGAGGGTTGGAAATGGTCTCTTCTGCTCTGACTCACAGAAGAGATGCAGAAAGCTGCCAAGGAAAGCCACCAGAGAACAAAAGCCCCAAAGACTGATTCCTGCTGAGCCCATCCCCCTCCACAGGGGGCAGGGCAACTCCGCCCAAATAGGGTTGCCTGAGTAACACCATGGCAGGCCCCTCCCGCAGAAGACAGGCGGGGAAAACAAGAGACCAGCAACCTTAAGGTCCCAAGAAAACAGGTGCATCTTGCTTGGGTTGTGGTCAATAATTTGGACTCTATACATTCCCTCAAACACCCATCAACAGAATGACTAGGAGGAGCCCCCAAAATAGAAAAGACTCAGAGATTATGACTTATGCTGCAGATTTACAAATGGATGCAGATATAACCAAGATGTAGGAGATGGAATTCAGGCTAGCAATTGTGAAGACAATAGCTTGAATGGAGAAATCAATTAATGGCAACACAGAGTCTCTAAGGGCAGAAATAAAAGGTGAACTGGCAGAACTTAAAAATGCTATCAACGAGATCCAATCCAATTTAGATAATCTAACAGCTAGGGTAACTGAGGCAGAAAAACAAATAAGCGACCTGGAAGACAATAAAATAGATAAAAAGGGAAAAGAGGAGGCCAGGGAAAAACAACTCAGAATCCATGAAAATAGAATCAGAGAAATAAGTGACACCATGAAGCTTCCAATGTCAGAATAATTGGAATCCCAGAGGCAGTGGAGAGAGAGGACTAAAAGATATATTTGAGCAAATCAGAGCTGAGAAATTCCCTAATCTGGGGAATGAAACAAACATTCGAGTCCTAGAGGCAGAAAGGACCCCTCCCAAGATAAAGGAAAACAGGCCCACACCCCGGCATGTAATAGTAAAACTTGCAAATCTTAGAACCAAGGAAACCTTCTTAAGGGCAGTTAGGGGGACGAGATTCCTTATGTACAGAGGGAGGAACATCAGAATAACGTCAGACCTATCCACAGAGACCTGGCAAGCCAGAAAGGCCTGGCAAGACATATTCAGGGTACTAAATGAGAAGAACATGCAGCCAAGAATATTTTATCTGGCAAGGCTGTCATTTAGAATGGATGGAGAGAGGCAGAGCTTCCAAGACTGGCAGAAACTGAAAGAATATGTGACCACTAAGCCGACTCTGCAAGAAATATTAAGGGGGGTTCTATAAAAGAAGAAAGACCCCAAGAGTAATATAAACAACAGAAATTTACAGGGACAATGTATAAAAACAACGTCTTCACAAGCAACATGATGACAATTAATTCATATCTTTCAATAATCACTCTCAACGTGAACGACCTAAATGTTCCCATAAAACGGCACAGGTTTGCAGATTGGATAAAAAAACAGGACCCACCCATAAGCTGTCTATAAGAGACTCATTTTGAACCTAAAAATACATCCAGACTGAAAGTGAAGGGATGGAGATCCATCTTCCATGCCAGCAGACCTCAAAAGAAAGCTGGGGTAGCAATTCTTATATCAGACAAATTAGATTTTAAACTAAAGTCTGTAATTAGAGACACAGAAGGACACTATATCATTCGTAAAGGGTCTATCCAACAAGAAGATCTAACAATTGTAAATATCTATGCCTCCAACATGGGAGCAGCCATCTACATAAGCCAACTGTTAACCAAAATAGTCATATTGATAACAATACGTTAATTGTAGGAGACCTCAACACTCCTCTCTCAGCAATAGACAGATCATCTAAGCAGAAAATCAACAAGGAAACAAGAGCTTTGAATGACACATTGGACCAGATGGACCTCATAGATATTTACAGAACATCCCACCCTAAAACAACAGAATACTCATTCTTCTCGAGCACACATGGAACTTTCTACAGAATAGACCACATACTGGGTCACAAATCAGGTCTCAACCGATACCAAAAGATTGAGATTATTCCCTGCATATTCTCAGACCATAATGCTTTAAAACTGGAACACAATCACAAGAAAAAATTTGGCAGAAATTCAAACACCTGGAAGCTAAAGACCACTCTGCTCTAGAATGTTTGGGTCAACCAGGAAATCAAAGAAGAACTTAAACAATTCATAGAAACCAAAGAGAACAAAAACACATCGGTCCAAAACCTATGGGATACTGCAAAGGCGGTCCTAAGGGGGAAATATATAGCCATCCAAGCCTCACTCAAAAAAATAGAAAAATCCCAAATTCACCAACTAACTCTACACCTTAAAGAACTAGAGAAAAGGCAACAAACAATGCCTAAGCCACGCATTAGAAGAGAAATAATTAAAATTAAAGCAGAAATCAATGAATTAGAAACCAGAAACACAGTAGATCAGATCAACAAAACTAGAAGTTGGTTCTTTGAAAGAATTAATAAGATCAATAAATCACTGGCCAGACTTATCCAAAAGAAAAGAGAAAGGACCCAAATTAATATAATTATGAATTAAAGGGGAGAGATCACCACTAACACCAAGGAAATAGAAACAATTATTAGAAATTATTATCAACAACTATATGCCAATAAACTGAGCAATCTGCATGAAATGGAGGCCTTCCTGGAAACCTATAAGCTGCCAAGACTGCAACAGGAAGAAATGGACAACCTGATTAGGCCAATAACCAGTAACGAGATGGAAGCAGTGATCAAAAACCTCCCAAAAAACAAGAGTCCAGGGCCTGATGGATTCCCTGGGGAATTCTACCAAACATTCAAAGAAGAAATAATACCTATTCTACTGAAGCTGTTTCAAAAAATAGAAACAGAAGGAAAACCTCCAAACTCATTCTATGACGCCAGCATTACCTTAATCCCCAAACCAGAAAAAGACCCCATCAAAAAGGAGAAGTTCAGACCGATATCCCTGATGAATATGGATTCCAAAATCCTCAACAAAATCCTAGCTAATAGGATCCAACAATACATTAAAAGGATCATCCACCACGACCAAGTGGGATTTATCCCCAGGATGCAAGGGTGGTTCAACATTCGCAAATCAATCAATGTGACAGACACATTAATAAGAGGAGGGAGAGAACCATACGGTCCTCTCAACTGATGCAGAAAAAGCATTTGACAAAATACAACATCCTTTCCTGATTAAAACTCTTCAGAGTATAGGGATAGAGGGACTATTCCTCAAGTTCATAAAATCCATCTATGAAAAACCCACAGCGAATATCATCCTCAATGGGGAAAAGCTGAGAGTCTTTCTCCTAAGATCAGGAACACATCAAGGATGCCCACTCTCACCACTATTGTTCAACATAGTACTAGAAGTCCTAGCAACAGCAATCAGACAACAAAAAGAAATAAAAGGTATTCAAATTGGCAAAGAAGAAGTCAAACTCTCTCTTTTCACAGATGACATGATACTTTATGCGGAAAACTCAAAAGACTCCACCCCCAAATTACTAGAACTCGTACAGCAATTCAGTAATGTGGCAGGATACAAAATCAGTGCACAGAAATTAGTTGCTTTCTTATACACTAACAACACAACTGTAGAAAGAGATATTAAAGAAACGATTCCATTTACAATAGCACCAAAAACCATAAGATACCTCGGAATAAACCTAACCAAAGAGGTAAAGGATCTATACTCTAGGAACTACAGAACACTCATGAAAGAAACTGAAGAAGACAGAAAAAGATGGAAAAATATTCCATGCTCATGGATCGGAAGAATAAACATTGTTAAAATGTCTACGCTACCCAGAGCAATCTATACCTTCAATGCCATCCCGATCAAAATTCCAATGACATTTTTCAAAGTGCTGGAACAAACAAACCTAAAATTTGTATGGAATCAGAAAAGACCCCGAATCGCCAAGGAAATGTTGAAAAAGAAAAACAAAGCTGGGGGCATCACGTTGCCCGATTTCAAGCTATATTACAAAGCTGTGATCACCAACAGAGCATGGTACTGGCACAAAAACAGACATATAGACCAATGGAACAGAATAGAGAACCCAGATATGGACCCTCAACTCTATGGTCAAATAATCTTCGACAAAGCAGGAAAAAACATGCAATGGAAAAAAGACAGTCTCTTCAATAAATGGTGCTGGGAAAATTGGACAGCCACATGCAGAACAATGAAACTCGACCATTCTCTAACACCATACACAAGATAAACTCAAAGTGGATGAAAGACCTCAATGTGAGACAGGAATCCATCAAAATCCTAGAGGACAACATAGGCAGTAACCTCTTTGACATCACCCACAGCAACTTCTTTCAAGATATATCTCCAAAGGCTAGTGAAACAAAAGCAAAAATGAACTTTTGGGACTTCATCAAGATAAAAAGCTTCTGCACAGCAAAGGAAACAGTCAACAAAACAAAGAGGCAACCCACAGAATGGGAGAAGATCTTTGCAAGTGACACTACACATAAAAGGCTGGTATCCAAGATCTATAAAGAACTTCTCAAGGGGCGCCTGGGTGGCTCAGTCGTTAAGCGTCTGCCTTCGGCTCAGGTCGTGATCCCAGGGTCCTGGGATCGAGCCCCACATCAGGCTCCCTGCTCCACGGGAAGCCTGCTTCTCCCTCTCCCGCTCCCCTTGCTTGTGTTCCCCCTCTCGCTATGTCTCTCTCTGTCAAATAAATAAATAAAATCTTTAAAAAAAAAAAAAAAAAAAAAGAACTTCTCAAACTCAACACCCAAAAAACAAATAATCAAGTCAAAAAGTGGGCAGAAGATATGAAAAGACACTTCTCTGAAGAAGACATACAAATGGCTAACAGACACATGAAAAAATGTTCATCATCACTAGCCATCAGGGAAATTCAAATCAAAACCACATTGAGATACCACCTTCCACCAGTTAGAATGGCAAAAATGGACAGGGCCAGAAACAACAAATGTTGGAGAGGTTGTGGAGAAAGGGGAACCCTCTTACACTGTTGGTGGGAATGCAAGGTGGTTACAGGCACTTTGGAAAACCGTGTGGAGGTTCCTCAAAAATTTAAAAATAGAGCTACCCTATGACCCAGCAATTACACTCCTGGGGATTTACCCCAAAGACACAGATGCAGTGAAAAGAAGGGCCATATGCACCCCAATGTTCATAGCAGCAATGTCCACAATAGCCAAACTGTGGAAAGAGCCGAGATGCCCTTCAACAGATGACTGGACAAAGAAGATGTGGTCCATGTATACAATGGAATGTTACTCAGCCATCAGAAAGGATGAATACCCAACTTTTACATCAACATGGATGGGACTGGAGGAGATTATGCTAAGTGAAATAAGTAGAGAAAGTCAATTATCATATCGTTTCACTTATTTGTGGAACATAAGGAATAGCATGGAGACATTAGGAGAAAGAAGGGAAAAATGAGGGGGGGGAATCGGAGGGAGAGATGAACCATGTGAGAGTATGGACTCTGAGTAACAAACAGGGTTTTAGAGGGGAGGGAGGTGGGGAGATGGGTTAGCCTGGTGATGGGTATTAAGGAGGGCATGTACTGCATGGAGCACTGGGTGTTATACGAAAACAATGGATCGTGGATCACCACATCAAAAACTAATGATGTAATGTATGGTGACTAACATAACATAATAAAATTTAAAAAAAAAAATATATATATATATATATAATTTTTACTCTGGATTGGGCAGCACCTTTTTAGACTTTATTACTAGGAAACATTGATTTTTCTAATTTCGATTGGATTAGAAACAAGGTTTCTAAAGAGAAAACATAGTTACAAACAAGCATTGATTTGCAAGAATGTTGATGTTTACCTCGCTTTCTTTCTTTCAGAAGATTGTTACTTTAAAGACATTTTAGATAAATTGGTAAATACAAAAAAAAAAAATTAAATGGTCTAATCATCATGAGTGTTATAAGGGGGAAAAAAAAGTATTTCACTTCCGGAACAGCAGCGTGAGGAGCTCCGTGGACCCATTCCCAAGCAAAACAACCACAACTGGTGAAATGCATAAAAATAACAACCATTTGAAAGTTTCTGGAGGGGCGCCTGGCCGGCTCAGTGAGACCAGTGTGTTACTCCTGATCTCGAGGTCATGGGTTCAAGCCCCCAGTGGGTGTAGAGATTACACACATACATAAATAAATGCAGAAATAATAAATAAATAAATAAATAAATAAATAAATAAATAAATAAATAAATAAAAAAAACCTTTTTAAAAAAAAAAAAAGTTTCTGGAAATTGTCCTAAAGGTAGACAGCCAATGAGGATGCATTTACCCAAGAAAATCTCCTAAATCTTCCTAGGAACAGTGAGAAGCTGTGACCCCAGCCACGAAGTAGCTCCTTCCTTCCCCTCTGTGTGCCCTGCCTCTCCCTGGGAGGAGGAGAGCTCCAGCCTGGGTGAACGAGGCCAGGAAGATACAGCCCCCTCCCCCCTCATGCCTCAGTGGTGGGATGCAGGGTCTCACCAGAGAGGGAGAGGACAGCACCCCGGGATTTCTCATCCCCCTCCAGTCCAAGTGGCCGGCAAGCTGCATCTGGGAGCCCCGATCACCTTTCCCCTGCTCACTCGGGGCTCAACAGCATGATTCATAACAGCGAAAACACGGAAGCAACGGTCGAGGGGTTGAACACAGCGTGGCGTGTCCACCCAGTGGAACCCTATTCAGTAATCAACAGCGCAATCCCATGCGTGATTCTGAAACACAGAGGAAGAGAGAGAAGCTGCTCGCAAAGACCACATATGATTCCATTTCTATAAACTGTCCACAGTAGGCAGGTGGACAGAGACAGAGGGTTTGTTCACGGTTGCCTAGCACTGAGGATTTGGGAGGAAGTGGGGAGTGATTTCTCGCGGGGACAGAACGTTCCCCACTAGAACATCTGCGGTGATGACAGTGTTCCAAAAGTAACTGTGGCAAAGCTTGCACCATGGCACGAATCCACTGGAAACTTTTGAAAGGCATACTTTAAATAGCTGAATAATATAGATGCGAGTAACAGTGTATCAGTACAACTACTCTTTTTCCAAAGCTCCTATTTTACCCAGAGGAAGACAGCTGGAGTGCGCCTTCCTCTTGCACCTGCCAGGAATGCAGCTGCAGACTCCAAGGCTACGAGCGCCGTCCCGAATCTGTGAAACCAAAAACTGCAGGCTGAGGAAGCCTGCACATAAACAGTTAAAACACTCGGGGCCTCAGCGACATCATGACCAGGTCACCTTCCTCTGAAGAGAAGGCAAACAACAACCACAACAGTCTTGTTTAAGTCTCTGCGATCCGGGCTTCTCGTCCTGTGCATCCGGGTGAAGATCCTGTCCCATCCCACTCTCAGGAGCACCTCCTCTGATCCATGTGGGCACTCTTCTCCCTTCATCTCTTTCCTTTTGAGTTTGTTTACACGGCTACTTCTTGATTTTTCAGTTTTAGCCACTGTCCACTTCCTTCTATGACAACTGCAGATTTAGATCTTTCACACCTCTCCTTCCCTTCGTCCCCATCCTCTCCCCCAGTATAGCCCATCGTAGTGTGAGGCAAGCCATACCGATTTATGGCCTCGCTCATGCTCTTCACGCAAAGCCAGGGACTCATCCAAGATTATCTGCTTCTACTTTTTTTTTTTTTTTTATGTTTCATGAGTAATGATTGCCTTCATTTTTTCATAATTTTTGTTTTGATTTGTTGGTGTATCCGGACACTCCATTACATGTGCTATCAAATCATCAATCCTATGAGTCTCTATCTGTCTCTCTCTGTCTCTTTTTTCCTAAAAATTGTCATCCAGGTCCTCAGTCTTCCTGACGTAGCTTGGACAGGTTTCTCTCTAGGTCTAGAACGGTTCCTTGAGTGACCTGACTCAGTGCCCTCATTGTTAGGATCCCATATCTTTATTTCTTAATTTGCTTCCTTCTCTTCCCGTAGCTTCTTGAGAAAAGAATCATCAGATAAATATCCCGAGCCCTTCATGCTGGACAGTGTGTATGCTTTGTACTCATACTCGATTAATAGTTTATCTGGGTTGAAAAATTTAGGTCGATAATCCTTCTAGCATCAAATGTTGATTTTGAGAAACACAATGATATCTGAATTCTTGTCACTTTATATGTGATTTCTTTCTCTTTGCTCATTTCCTCCTCTTCTCTGGGTGCTGGTAAGATCATTTCTTCCCTGGGCCTAAAATTTCAGAACAATGTGACTCTTTTATGCATTGATACTCAAGGAGCCCTTTTAATTTGAAAAAGAATGCCAGTCAGTACTGGAAAAACCTCTTACGTGATTTCTTTGATTATGCCACCTTCCCCCATTTCCTCTGTTTTATTTTTCTAAAAATCTAAATAATTGACTTTGTAAGCCTTTCTGGGTTGATCCACCCAGACTCTTTAATCCGTTTATCATTTATATCTATCTTCTAATAGACTCTATGTATCTTAGCTTCCATCCCATACATTTTCTTATTGACTCTGAGCATTTCAACTTCTAAAAGTTCTAGTTATCAGATTATTCTTACTTCATGACATCCTGTTCTCATTTATCTGTCTCTATAGGTGTATTGTTAACTTTGTTCTCTTAGCGTGATTTTGCCTCTGCATTTGGTTTCACACTTTTTTTTTCTCTCTTGCAGGTTTTCCTTAAATGTCTCTAGATCCTTGATTATCTGTTATATTTAACAGTGAGACACTAAAAGAATAGATTAAGGCTCTGAGGGCATGGGTGAGTCTTGTAAATGGGAATAGGATCTTCTCTTGTGGAGCAGGGTATGAAACTATCCACTTTATTGAAGATACTCCAAATTTAAGGTAAGTTATTTCATGGGGCACCTGGGTGGCTCAGTCAGTTAAGGGACCGACCCTTGTTCTCAGCTCACGTCTTGATCTCAGGGTCATGAGTTCAAACCCCACAGTGGGCTCCATGATGAGCATGGAACCTACTTAAAAATTTTTTTTAATTTTTAAAAATACAATAAGTTATTTCCTCTGGATGTATCCAGTTTCTCCAGAGAGGTATGGACTGATCTTCTTCAGGAGCCATTAACCATAGGCTGCTGATGTTCTGTAGGGAAGTAAAGTTGACCTCTAACCTTCTGGTCCTGATGCGTTCTTCTTAATCCCATTGCATTCTGTGCACACTATGGGCAATAGTTTCTTTCTTTCTTTTATTTTTTTCACAGTGAAAGATTTTATTTTTTCTTATACATTCATCCAGACACATCCTTTTTTTCTTTTTTTTTTTTTTTTTGGAAAACATAGAAGCATGCACATTGATGGCATTCTTATAAAGAAAACCTAAGTAATAACCTGTAAATCAACAATAATAAAACAAAGGCTTAAATGACATTATGTGAAAAGATTTACAGGTAGATTCAGGGCTCTTAATTTCAGAAAATAATAATTCAAGTCATATCAACACATGTTAAAAAGAAGCTTCTAATTTTCCAAATATTTGATACAAAATTTTTAAACTAAATGGTATAGAACTTTTGTGAGAATATAAGTACAGTCATAAGAAACATGATGTTCCAAGTGATCTTATGCACCTCCCTGTGACTTCTTAAAATCAGCTGTAATCAACATAATTCCAATGGTATTTCTTCTTAAAATTTAAATTTAGAGCATATCCATGATATTCATAATAAGTTACACAACTTACACTCATGTTGATCTAGTTAGAAAAGGTTCTACCTTTAGGACTGTTAAAAAAAAAAAGGGGGGGGTGCCTGGCTGTCTTAGTGAGTAGAGGGTATGACTCTTGATCTCAGGGTTGTAGGTTCAAGCCCCATGCTGGGTGTAGAGATGACCTAAAACAATAAGAAAGCTTTAAAAATAAGTATTAATAAAGACATGGGATTGGTTTAAATTTCACTTTGCAGGTCAGAGGAAATTACCATTTGGCATGAGAACACTTTTCAAACGTTTTACGCACACCCCCAGTCATAGTAGGCCAAGGGTACCCTGTGAGGATGTGTGTACATAAACGTGTGTGTACAGAGACAGGCTACCGAACACACACCAGCTCATACTACCCAGCGCCGCAAAGGTGCTGACACGGCCCACTCCCTGGGTCTGGAGAAATCTTCATTTTATTCCTCATGATTCAGTTGGTGTGTTTCATCACAAAATGAAACTATTTTACAGCAAAAATGTTATCTTAAAGGACTAGTAGGCAATCAAGTTTAAGTTAAAACATAAAATGGAGCAGATCAAAAAAGGTCCTGTTCTACCAGCTATGTTTACTATTCCATGACTGAAAACTGAATTGTGTGATTTGGTTCCTGAAACAGCTCTTGTTTTAGGTGATATAGATTAATTGTGCAGCCCCATTAAAACTAATGGGAACTAAGCAAATTCATTCAGGCCCGACGGATTAAGTCTGTATTTTGCCTGCTTCAGGAAGGTGAATTTCTTTTTTTTACTATTATTATTAACGTATAATGTATTATTTGTTTCAGAGGTACAAGTCTGTGATTCAACAGCCTTACACAATTCTTACACATCATAACACATACGCTCCCCAAAGTCCCTCACCCAGCCACCCCTCCCACCCCCCTCCACTCCAGCAACCCTCAGTTTGTTTCCTGAGATTAAGAGTCTCTTATGCTTTGTTTCCCCCTCCAGTTTCTTGTTTCATTTTACCCTCCCTTCCCCTATGATCCTCTGTCTTGTTTCTCAAATTCCTCATATCAGTGAGGTCATATGATACATGTCTTTCTCTGATTGACTTATTTCGCTCAGCATAATACCCTCCAGTTCCATCCACATCGTTGCAAATGGCAAGATTTCATTTTTAATGGCTGCATAATATTCCATTGTACATATATGCCACATCTTCCTTATCCATTCATCTGTCGATGGACATCTTGGCTCTTTCCACAGTTTGGCTATTGTGGACATTGCTGCTATAAACATCGGGGTGCACGTGCCCCTTTGGATCCCTACATCTGTATCTTTGGGGTAAATACCCAGGAGTACAATTGCTGGGTCCTAGGGTAGCTGTATTTTCAACTTTTTGAGGAAACTACATACTGTTTTCCAGAGTGGCTGCACCAGCTTGCATTCCCACCAATAGTGTAGGAGGGTTCCCCTTTCTCCACAACCTCGCCAACATCTGTCATTCCCTGTCTTGTTAATTTTAGACATTCTGACTGGTGTGAGGTGGTATCTCATTGAGGTTTTGATTTGTGTTTCCCTGATGGTGATGATGAACATCTTTTCATGTCTCTGTTGGCCATTTGTATGTCTTCTTTGGAAAAATGTCTATTCATGTCTTCTGGTCATTTTTTAACTGGATTATTTGTTTTATGATGTTGAGTTTGATAAGTTCTTTATAGGTTTTGGATACTTCCCCTTTATCTGATATGTCCTTTGTAAATATCTTCTCCCATTCCATAGGTTTCCTTTTAGTTTTGTTGACTGTTTCCTTTGCTGTGAAGAAGCTTTTTATCTTGATGAAGTCCCAAAAGTTCATTTTTGCTTTTGTTTCCCCTGCCTTTGGAGACGTGTCATGAAAAAAGTTGCTGTGGCCGATGTCAAAGAGGTTACTGCCTCTGTTCTCCTCTAGGATTTTGATGGACTCCTGTCTCACGTTGAGGTCTTTCAACCATTTGGAATCTATTTTTGTGTGTGGTGTAAAGAAATGGTCCAGTTTCATTCTTCTGCATGTGGCTGTCCAATTTTCCCAACACCATTTGTTGAAGAGACTGTCTTTTTTCCATTGGACATTCTTTCCTGCTTTGTCAAAGATTAGCTGACCATAGAGTTGAGGGTCCATTTCTGGGCTCTCTATTCTGTCCCATTGATCTATGTGTCTGTTTTTGTGCCAGTACCATACTGTCTTGATGATGACAGCTTTGTAATAGAGCTGGAAGTCCGGAATTGTGATGCCACCAGCTTTGCTTTTCTTGATCAAGATTGCTTTTAGGATTGTTCTAGCTCTGTGAAAGATGGTGATATATTGATAGGAATTGCATCGAATGTGTAGATTGCTTTGGGTTGGTGCTCCTAAAGGAAAGTGGGTGATGGAAATCCCAGTGGGGGTTACAGAGTTTATTTTCAATAAACGCCATTCTACAGTTTAAATAAAATGTGATACACCCAGACCACGGAATGCTCCACAGTTGCTAAAAAGAATGAAGTAGTTTATACTCTAATAAATAGATTCTTTTAAAATCTGAGGTAGGGTCCTGTGGCTCCACCAAAATGAAGGAACTCCATCCCAAGTCCTCCTTTGCACAACTAAAGAATCCTGGATACAACACAACAAAAAAAGCATAAGAAGTCTCTGAAAGTTCTAAAGAAGAAGGTGGACCTTGGGATATCATGACCACAGAACGGTAAGGCCCCTGGGTTTCCTTATTGCCTCCCTTACATCCTGGATAGAGCAGGAAAGAATCCTCTGATGGAGTTCAGGACACTCTGCCCCCAAATATGGCCCCTTGGCATAATGGAATATTTCAGGATGAAGGAATTAAGAAATGGCAAGTGAAGGAAGGACTTTCTGACCTTCCCCCTGAAGCAGGTCATAAAACCTCAATTCTCTGCTATTCCTGAATAAACCCATTTTTGCTGGTAAAATAACTGGGAGTTTTATCTTATACCCTTTTTTTGTCCTATCACATCTTTCCATGACTTCCCACTCTTCATCAAACCTCTTGTAAAAATGTTCAGACTTAACTGCTTCTTCAGATCTTTATTCCCTCATGAAGGTTCCCATGTCATATAAAACTAATAGTAAACAAATCTGTAAGCTTCTCTCTTGTTAATGTCTTTTGTTACTGGGGCCCCAACTGAGAACATAAAAGGGTAGAGAAAAAAGATTCCCCCATATCTCCAACCCAGAACCACCAACAGTCGACCGAAAAAAAAAATGTTGCAAAAAAGTGTCTTGCCCTTAGTCAAAGCACCAGGAAAAGGGAGACCAAAAAACAGAAAATTGGGAGGGCAATACCCACTCAAATAGCACTAGAAAACACCCTCACCTCTATCCCTCCCCACTCCAAGGTTCCAATGGGGCCAACAGGGGGGTTTGTCTTTCACCCTACCTACCACCCCATCATACTCAGATTCCACAGCTATCTACAGTCATTCTAAATACAATGATAGAGGTAAGTTGAAAAGCTAAAGCAGGAAAAAAAGATACAGTATACAAAAATTAACACTTTTTTTAAAAACCCGAACAAGAGAATGCAAAAACGGATAGAGCTGAAAGAAGAAATATATAGATGTACAATCGCAGTTGGGACTTCAACTCTCAGTAATCAATAGAACAGACAGCAATTCAGGGAGGTCATAAAAGAACTGAACACCAAATTAACCAACTGGATTGAACTGACATACACAGAACACTCCACCCAAAAACAGCAAAACACACATTTTTTTCCAAGGGGTCATAGAACATTGGCACATTTATCAAAGTAGACCTTGCCTTGGACCATTAAAAAAAAAAAAATCTCAGTAAATTTAGAAGAATTTAAATCACACAGAGCATGTTCTCTTACAATAATGGGTTAACACTAGAAATCGGTAACAGTAAGACAACAGGGACATCCCTGAGCCCTTTCCAGCATCATGAACCCAAGTGTAGACAAGCACCACTAGATGAGCAAGATCACAGCCGCATGCAGGCAAGCGCAGGATCCCCACACAAACCATGCTAATAGGTGAGCTGGGAACACTGATAAATGCCCATTTAAACAGAGCAAAACCCCAAGGAGAAGGGTCAAATAGGAAAATACAGTAAGCCACACATTAGGTATTGAAAAGTGTGTTTCTTATTGGTAACCTGAGAATAAAGCAGGTTAGATACTGAATAGGTGTGGTGTTTTTTTTTTTTAGATAAATTGCAGACAAATAGGAAATGCCATCTAATAGACAAATCACAAAAGGTGCTGAAACTATCCTAAAATATGTGAAAGCGAAGTCTGAGTTGTACAATTTTAGGGCAAATGTGATTGAGCATTGGGCAAACTGCTGTTAGGTGAACTGGCTTTGGGGCAACTGGCCGGCTTCCAACAGGAGGGGAACTAGGGAGGGACTCCTGTCTTAAACAATACTTCCCCAAGCTTGTCAGCTCACAAACGTCTAGGATTGTCTTTTCAGATAACAGATCCTTTTGTCCCATGTGAAAAATGCAAAGGCTCAAATGCATGTAACATAAACAGGTCCATCCACACCACCTCTGAGGACAGGTGCTCGTAAAAAGAAGCACGGAGTTTTGTATTTAGGAAAGAATCAGGGTGGATGGAGGGAGTAGCTTGAAGTCCCCATCATCATGTTGCCTACGGTTAGCCTTGATGAAGGGGAAGGAGAGGCCTCAGGGCCGGAGGAGGATGCGGGAATAGTAGGGAATAATCATGGAAGACACTGGGAGGGAAAGGTGCCTGTCTGTTCCCAGGCCAGGATGCAAGCAAGCATCCTCACCTCTGTGATGCAGATCAGAAGCCTCAGACTAGATCGGAGCTCCCTCACTCTCCATTGGTGGACGCTTGGGTTGTTTCCATATCTTGGCTAAAGTGAGTAATGTTGCATGGGAGTGAAGATAGCTCTTTGATATCCTGTTTTCATTTCCTTTGGAGATATACCCAGAAGTGGGATAGCAGGATGATATGGTAATTCTATTCTTTTTTTTTTCATGCTTAAAAGATAGCCATGACGGGGGTGGGGCGCCTGGGTGGCTCAGTTGGTTAAGCAACTGCCTTCGGCTCAGGTCATGATCCTGGAGTCCCTGGATCGAGTCCTGCTTCGGGCTCCCTGGTCAGCAGGGAGTCTGCTTCTCCCTCTGACCCTCCCCCTCTCATGTGCGCTCTCTCATTCTCTCTCTCTCAAATAAAAGATAGCCATGACATTTAATGTGAAGGTGGGACACTAAGCCACATGGACCAACAGACTTCAATTTATTCCGACCCTGAATTATGTAAATGTCCAATAATATATGAATTCATTGGAATGAAAATTTCTCTAAAAATATGGACGGCTTCACAAATTTGCGTGTCATCCTTGCGCAGGGGGGCCACGCTAACCTTCTCCGTGTTGTTCCAATTTTAATATCTGTGCTGCCGAAGTGAGCACATGGTTGTACTATTTTTAATTTTTTGAGAAACCTGCATTCTATTTTCCAAAGTCGTTGAAATAATTTACATTTCCGCCAACAGCACACAAGGATTATGGTCAACCATACTGTATTACATACTCGAAAGTTGCAAAAGCAGTAGATCTTAAATATTCTCACTAGGAAAAGAGACAGTAATTATGTGCTATGACAGAGGCGCTAGCTCAGGCTATGGGGGTGACCATTCGGCAACATATAAATGTATCCAATCAACAATCTGTACTCCTTAAATTGACACAGTGTTATACGTCAACTGTATCTCAATCAAGCTGGAAAAAATAATCAACATAAAAGTCAAAGTGTGGAGATATATATAATTTTCCACACACACACACAAGTGTAAGCCCAGGCCTATTTCCTGGCCATTTTGATGTGGGAAATAAAGGCAGAAGAACAATTATTAAATTTCCTCACTACCTACAGCCCACTGACAAGTCCTTCAAACAGGCAGAGTGACCTTCCTCTAGGGACTCAGCTGCCTGGATGTTAATACTTTGCTCAGGGCAACAGGCAATCTTAGCCCGACCCCCCAGGATCCTGTGAGTCTACTTTAACATATAAAAGTTCTTTTGGAAACTTCCTTTATCTCTACCTCCCAAGATACATGTTGGCCATCATCCCCCAGGCATACGGGCCACCGATAGACATCTGAAGGGACTCATGACTCAGGTTTTATTAGACGGTAATAAAGGACCTTCTCCCAACAACAGCTGGCCCCCCTCAAGGTCCTGGAAACCTTGCTTCCAAAATTCCTTAGAGACTTAAGCTCTCCCAACCCCCTCCCAACTTGAAAGTATATACTGGGCCACTCCTCATGACCCCGGGTCAGCTATTTCTGCCCACGGGTCCTGTCCCTGCGCTTTAATAAAACCACCTTTTTGTACCAAAGACGTCTCGAGAACTCTTTCTTGGCCGTCGGCTTCGAACCCTAATGTCTTCCCTACATCAATACTCCCTGCAGTACATCATTCTAATATTTTTTTCATATTTCTGCAAGGCTTTTGTTCAAAGCACAATATTATTGAAGGTATTTCTAAGTATGGTAGGAGATTTAAAAAAAAAAAAAATCAGCCTTTCAGGTAACGTTGCACAGTGACAGAAGCCTCACCTTGACCAGAATCCTCTCAGGTTCCTTTGAGCCTGCTCTTGAGGAGGCCCTGAAATTGGCCCTCACCCTGCCTTCTGCCGGCCTTGCCAGCTTCCCCGAGACTCCTGCGAAGCCCTGCCCCCGCCCGAGGACTCCGATCGGGCTTCTCACCCCCACCCTGGAAGGCTCAGCCCCCTGGGCCTCTGGCAAGAATGCTGCTGGGTGGGTTTCAGGAGGTCCTCAGCCCGGCGCCCTGCCTGGTTTCCGGCGTGAATCCCCAGTTGTCTCTGCGGGGTTTCAGGTTGAGCGGGATCGCTCTCCCTACTGCGAGAAGACCTCCGTTCACAACAGTCCTGCGAAGTCTTCCCACTGTAACAAGTGTCAGGGTGATTTTTTTTCTTTAACAACAACTGTCGCTGAAGCTCCTACTCGTATAAAACGCCCCAGTTCGGCTAGAATCCCAGAGTGAGATGACCGTGTTCAGAAACAGAACTTTAAATTCTGCGCCGGGCGGAGAGCCCCATCACTGCCTTTTTGGGCGCCTAGAAATAAGATATCACTGCACGGGACCTTGAATAGATGGAAATGCAGGTTTACCCAGGTAACCAGGGCCCACACGCCCGTTTCGTAACTCTGCTTTGTCATCTCTTCTCCTTTTTTTTTTTTTAATGCACTCAAATCACCAAGGCGGGGGGGGGGGGGGGGGGGGGGGATGGAAGCGGCCTGACTCGTGCTGTCGTAATACTTTTCCTGCTCACATTCCAGACACTTCTCCTTTCCAGACCCCGAGCGCGGCGCCAGCCTCGCTGGGGGATCTCAGCGGGCCCGGCCCGGCCTCCGTCTGTCTCCGCATCTCTCTGGCTCTCCCGCCCAGGACTCTAAGCGAACCCTGATGCGTGGCCCGCAGGCCTCTGCAGCCCCAACAGCTGCCCGGGCCTAACTCGGGGGTCCGGGTGGCCCCCAGCTCGGCCTGCTGCTCGTTGCCGCCCTCTACTGCTCGTGGTTGTCAGCGGCAGTTCTCGCGCCCTCCCCCCCAGATGCAGATGAAGAAAAAGACGCACCGAGGAGCATGCACAGGCCTGGAAACCGAGGAGAGAGGCGCGCGCGAGGCCTTGGAACGGCCGGGACAGGGAACGGCCGGGAGGCTGGCGGAAGATGCTGTTTGTCCGGATGAAGGGCATGTCGCCGCCTGTAGGGGTGGGCGAGGACAGGAGGGGTAGTGAGTCTGGCATCCAGTGATTATTATGACCTTTTGCGAGAAAAAAACGCGCTGTGGTTGCAAAAGCAGCCAGTCCTGAAATCCGAATCCTACAAGTCTCCCACGCAGCTCCCTTCCCCGAGAGCGCGCCTGTTTCCAGAAGGGACGGGATGTGACTCCTCCAGGCAGCCCTCCCAGCGGCCCCCCCCCCCCCCCCCCGCCCCAGCTCCCTTCCCTGAGCCTGCGGGAGCCTGCGCCTCCTTTGCTGGGAACTGGGACCAAAGGCTCCGTGCGCCCTGCTGCGCACCCGCGGAGCTGCGAGCTCGTGACTTCGGCACGCCCTCTCCACACCCTCTCCAGGCTGTGATCCAGCCCCGCGGGACCTTGCCTGCGCCCCTCTGTGCTCGCAGATCCGCAATCCTGTTTAAATCAGATCCCCGGCTCTGCACGCCTTGAGCCTCTGAGCCGGGCACCGCGGAGCCCCCACGCCTGCGGGGCCCTGCGCTCCCTGCACCCTCGCCTCCCTTCAGCTCCTCTTCGCGCCTCAGGGACAGCCAGCCACAGAAAGGCGCCTGCAAGCGTGCAACTGTTCAGGAGCGACGCTGGAAACCGTGCCATCTAATGCTCTCCCTTTGACCGAGACTCGGCAGGGCTGAAGAGGGTGGCGTGCTCAGCGTTTAAAAGTCTGCAGCACCAGTTCTCCACGGATTTGGTCTCAAGGACCCTTTCCACTCCCCGAAATGAGAACCCCCGGGGGCCTTCGTGGGAGCACCACATCCATCAATATTTACGGTGTCATAAATTAACGGGGAGAAAAATGTTAAGTAATTATTACTTTGTTTTAAAATAATAATAAACACGTGAACCTCCATAACACAGTTTTTATAAAACTGTTTCCCAAAACAAACGAACGTCTTGTAAGAGGAGTGACATTGTTTTACACTTGGCACATCTCCTGAAGGTCTGATTGAGTGGAAAACTGAATTCTCATATCTGCTTCTGCATTCTCTCTGTTGCAATACCATACATCACGGAGCCTACTGAAATTCCACTGCGCGCTTGTGAGACGGAAAAAGAGATGTCTCCATACTATTGTGAAAGTAGTGGGAGCCTCGCGGATCCCCTGAAAGGCTGCCAGGGCTCGGAGGGTTCCCCAGCTGCGCTTGAAGAACTGCACGTAGCCATCTGGAGTGTCTCCCAAATCTCCATCTGCTGCTTTGACAGCCTCTGACGCTATTATGCATTATCATGTTACCTCTTACCTATTAAAATAAATAAATAAATAAAAATTTTGGCTAGAGCTTTATAGAGAAATCTGAATATGTTAGGGAGGACCGGTCTGAAAAGAGAAGTTGCGTGAGTCACCACAAAACGACGGCCGGTCTTCTCTTCACAGAACCCGAAGGAGAACTGCGGAAGAGAACTGTTGTGAATGCACATCCTTGGTGCGAGCACGTTCCCGCCGCTCGGCCCTGCACGCGGGGCTGCTCTTGGGGCACTGGGCTATCCTTCCTCTGCAAACTCCACGTCCTGATGCCCTCCATGTGTGAAAAACGCTCCTGCTGTCTTTCTCTTTAATCCAACAATGCTTAGTGGTTCAGGTGGTGCAGTCAGGCCACGCAGGGCCTGGAGGATACGTTGTCTTCAGCCATTAGTAGGGAGCCCACAGAGGTCGCTGCAGGGACGAGAGCCTCCGTCCTGGGACCCACAGAATGAAGAGGGCAAGCTGCAAACCCGGGTGCTGCCTGTGTCCCTCTACCTCCCCTGCCTCTCAGCCCCGTCAGCTCTGCCTTGCTCCGTTCTCCTGCCTGAGCTCTCTGCTCCAGGACTCGAGGAAGGTGCTCCTTCCTTCCAGCTTCAACCAGATAGGAGGAATACAGACACAAATTTGCTGAGCACCCACAAACCCCTGGATCTGGTAGCGCAGCAAAAGACTTAAAAAGGGGGGGGGCAGGGGGGTGGAGAGAGACTTTCCAGTGTTAAGAAATTGGTTAATCTTGTGCAGTGTTGGTGGAACTGTAAATTAGTACACCCACTAGGGAAAACAGTGGGGAAGTTCCTCAAAAACTTAAAAAGTAGAACTACCATATGAGCTAGCAATTCCGCTTCTGGGTATATATCCAAAGGAAATGAAATTAGTGCTGAAGATGCCGGTACCCCCACATTCATTGCAGCATTATGCACAGTAGCCGGGCTGTGGAAACAACCTAAGTGTCCATCAACGGATGAGTGGATAAAGAAAATGCGGTATCTCTCCCTCTCCTCTCTCCTTCTCTCTCTGTCTCTCTCTCATATATATACATATATGACCTTTTGTGAGAAAAACGCCCTGTGGTTGCAAAAGCAGCCAGTCCTGAAATCCGAGTCCTACACGTCTCCCACGCAGCTCCCTTCCCCGAGAGCGCACCTGTTTCCAGAAGGGACGGGATGTGACTCCTCCAGGCAGCCCTCCCAGGGGTATGTATGTATATATGTTTTTAATATATAATATATATATTGTATTGTATACAATATAATTGTATATA